>NC_063341.1:30596104-30716775 GCF_021869965.1 Rhincodon typus | reverse complement strand
GGGCTCTCTGCTCCTATGATGCTGCTTGACCTGCTGTGTTCATCCAGCCCTGCACCTTGTTGTCTCAGATTCACCAGCATCTGCAGTTCCTACTATCTCTTAATCTAGAGGTTGTTGTCTATTCAGCAATTGCTTAGAATTGCACTCTGAGCGGACCTCAGCAGTATATCTTATGGAGAAGCATAGATCATGGATTTTCACCTTTTTCTTGCACACCCATGACTCAAAGTTGCTGTCATTTGCTGATCATGAATGAGAACAGTTTCTCATCAGGATGGATAAAAGGGCATCACTGAATATAGTGTATTTGGATTTCCAAGAGCCATCAGATAAGGCGCAACATAAAATCAACAAGAAGCAGACAGCAGAGATAAATGGGGCATGTTCAAGTTCGTAAGCTCTAATTAGTGTACTCCACAGGGATCAGTGCTGCAGCCTCAACTATTTACAATCTCCATTAATGAAGGAACAACTATACTCTAGCCAATTTTACTGATAATAGAGGTAAGTAGGAAAGTGAATTGTGACAGGTATAAACAAATCTACAAAAGGATATAGATAGGTTAAGTGAATGGGGATAAAATGGAAGATGTAGTACATAGTGGGAAATGTAAACTTGTCCACTTTGACAGAAGAATGGAAAAGCATAAACGGAGGGATGCTGTAGTACAGACAGATTGGGTATCCTAATACACGAATCACAAAATTTAGCATGCAGGTACCGCAAATAATTAGGAAGGCAAATTAAATATTGGCTTTAATTGTAAGGGCCTTGGAATATAAAAGTAGCAAAGTCTTGCTACAACTGTACAGCGAACTAGTGAGACTGCAGGTGGAATACTGTGTATTTTTAGTCTCCTTATTTAAGCAGGGATACACTTGTTTTTGATGGAGTTTAGAGTAGAGTCAATAGGCTGATTGCTGCAGATGAACAGTTGATGACCTAGTTGAGTTTTCCCAGTCAGACCAGGAGACAGGATCTGTTCCTTCTAAATTTAATGTACACAAATGTAAAATATTGCACAAAAAAGAAGAAAAAGAAATAAATACTTCAAGAATGCTGTAAAATAAATGAAGATTAAATTACAAGATTTTGATACTTTAGTAAACTTAATACTCAAGATAACAAATCAACAAGCAAATAATCATAAAAATATAGCAAAATATTAGAATACAACTGAGACCAAGGTATTCCCAAACTGTACAGTGTTCTGTTCAAACTGGTACAAGAGAAGTTTCAACCCTTGCAGGATCAAAAAAAAAGGCATGGGATGAAGGATAACTCAATGGATTTGGGCTCTTCACTGCTATGAATGTACAGACATATGAAGAATAATGGATAGAAAACCATCCAAACCTATTCTAAACACATATGTTGTGTATCATGATTCATTGATTTTCAACCAACCCAAAAAACATCTAATCATCCAAGACATCAAAAGAACAGAAAATAAAATTGACAGAAAAAATAATCTGAAAGTTCGGTGATCCTGAGGCAATTAAAACTAATTCCCAAGACCTTTATCACCCTGAGTGGCGTTATGTAGTGCCTGTTTTTCATACAACGTAATCTTCACCTTAGCCAGAATCAGCACCCATTACATAAACTGGCAACCTGTTCCACAGGTCTGTCATTGTCTAAGAAAAGAAGCATCATCTAACTTCTCGCCTAGTTCTGCTCCTGCATACATTGAACAAATGATTCTTAATATTTCCTAATCAGTTGTCTGAAATAAACTGTTCATACAAATGCAATTTATTCCCTTCACTATCTATAAATCTTATCAAGTCCTTCTTAAATTTAGGAACAAAAACAAAGTTGCTGGAAATGCTGGAAAAGCTCAGCAGGTCTGGCAGCATCTGTGAAGGAGAAAACAGAGTTAATCAGAGTTCTTAAATTTGTATATCTCTAATGTGTTTAGTCCCAGCTCTCTGAAGCTACATTGGAAAAGAGATTTAAATGTCAAAGTAAACTTTTGGTGCACAATTTCAACCTTCTCTAATTCTCAGTGTTTCACACCATATAAGATGATCAAATCTGGATTCAATATTCTAACTGAGGCCTAACCAAGGCTTGTACAAAGACAGAACACTTTCTCTTTGTGAATTGTGCCCAGGTACCACATAGCATCCCATGTGCATAAACTATTGGTTCACAGCATCAGTAATAAATCCATAGTGAAGTAAGCATTGAAAAACCGATTCTCTTTCTCCATTAAAACTTGTTTACTTTTCCTTAGATAGGTTCAGCACCTACTTGACTCACATGCAGAAAATGATACTTTGCAAAATGAAGAACAATTTATCAGTAACAATCCCAATCCTTCCAGCACACCTATATCTGCCTGCAGTAATCCAGCATTATCGATCGAGTTGCCAATGTAACATTAAAAAAGGCTGTAGAATAATTGGATTGGCAGAAAAATGAGAAACTTTAAACACTGGATCCAGTGGGATACATAAAAACCAAAAGAACTGTGGACGCTGTAAATCAGGAACAAAAACAAAGTTGCTGGAAAAGCTCAGCAGGTCTGGCAGCATCTGTGAAGGAAAAAACAGAGTTAATGTTTCAGGTCCAGTGACCCTTCCTCAGAACTGATGGTGGCTGGGAAAACGTCAGTTTATATGCAGAAAATGGGGAGGTGGGTGGGGTAGAGAGTAAACGATAGGATAGAGCCTGAAGAGAGAGAAAGACAGTTGGACAGACAAAGGAGTTGTTAACGATCAGGCTGGGAGGGTGAATAGTTGTTAATGGGGACTGTTAGTGACTAACAACAGGGGGGGTGTAATGGCAGGCACATGGTAACAAGGCCTGGTGTGTGGGGTGGGAGGCTGGGACATGGGAGGGTTTAGGCCCTAAAATTATTGAACTCAGTATTGAGTCCGGAGAGCTGTAGGGTCCCCAAGCGGAAAATGAGGTGCTGTTCCTCCTTCACAGATGCTGCCAGACCTGCTGAGCTTTTTCAGTAACTTTGTTTTTGTGCCAGTGGGATACATGCTAAGTTGCTAAGGGAAGTAAGTATAGAAATTGCAGAGGCTCTGGTCACAATGTTCCAGTGTTTCATGAATATATAGTGTCCTAAAGGACTAGAGTTGGCTATAATGTGAGGCAAAAGATAGTAAATAGTTTGGAAAAAAATTGATCTATAACTGCACTTCAAATTAAATTATACACCTAGACCAAAAGACACCGATTCAAACAAATGTAAAGCAAATACAAGCCTGATAACAGGAAATTCTTCAAACAAGACCCTAAGGTTAGCAATGGACTGAAAAAAATTCCTGAATTAAATAGGCATCAGCAATTACCATAATTAGCAGAGAGAGGGATTGTAGGCTTTTATGACATAGTTTAGATAAAATGGGTTGAGTGGCCATCTTTATTTGTGTCTTTGGGATCTCCTGCAGTAACATTCATAGAGACAGGCTTTAGCAATTTTTTTTGCTATTGTTTTCTGATTATTTTCAAGGCATTTCTAATTTAGTACTTCACATTCAGTCAGGTTTTAATGATGGAATAATCTCCCAGATCATGCTTTTTAAAAATTGTTCAAAGTAGTGTTACAGAAAAGTGAAACCCTAATTCAAATAAAACGATGTGCGTATGTGAGTCCTGGGAGGGAGTGAGCAAGAGAGAACAGGAACAGGATAATAATAATGGTTTAGGTTTATGTTGCCTTCCTTAGTGAGTTGGAGTTTGACATGACTTGATAATCTCCTTTTATTGGAACAGATTTAAAATCTAAACATCCTAATTACTAACAGCTGGCAAGAACAGAAACAGAAGAACACGCATCTTCAAATAATAAAAATAGAAATGGAAAGTTCCAGCTACCACCTACAGATTTCATATTTACAATTTCTTACAATTCAAAGAGAGAAAGGGTTGAAAGATAGAAAGAAATATACATTCAGGAATCAACCTCAAGGCATCAAACACAATGTTCACACAGATGACTTTAAAAGCAACAGACAAGTGTTATTAAAATATCATACCCCAACCTCCTCTCCTCCACCTGCTGGCAGGAATCCCTAGTGAACTATTCACATTCAACCTTGAGATTGGCCAAAACTAATGTTTACCTTTCTACGGTTCTGGTGTATAAAGTGTTATGCTTTGAAAGGATTAATAATGGCAAGTGCAATAAACTCCAACAAACATTATAATGGCATACAGACTTGAGTGGGAGAACACCTCCAAATCTCAAAAGAGATAGATTGACCAGTTTAGTCTCCTTTCTTGGTGTGATAGACATTGTTACTAAGACAGTGTAACTTGGACCTGTTTGACATCTAAAAGGTGAATGATGACTGCAAATCTGTGTTTAAGTATCTTTCACCAAAGTGACTATGGTGACGATCCATCAACAAGCTAGCAGCAGTGCAGAATTGATTTGACAGCTCATACAACATGGTGTGCAGGGTACGGATTTCCTTAACCTTTGAAGAAATCTTCAGACACGGTTTTATTAGGCTACACAAACAGAGAATCATCAGCTGAAAAAGCTCAACATTTGATAAAATTGTAGAAAAGCAACTCATGGTAAGATCCGACCAGACAGAATCTACAATCAATGGTGAAAAGCCATCTGGTAAAAGAGGTACAGAAGGAAGTGGGAGTTAGAAGCTCACATTGAGCTGGGACACTGGTTAAAAAAATTGGGTACCAAAAGACTGTTCTTAAAATTCAGAGTCAAGGTTCATAGAACATAGAACATAGAACATTACAGCGCAGTACAGGCCCTTCGGCCCTCGATGTCGCGCCGACCTGTGAAACCAATCTGAAGCCCATCTAACCTAAACTATTCTATTATCATCCATATGTTTATCCAATGACCATTTAAATGCCCTTAAAGTGGGCGAGTCTACTACTTTTGCAGGCAGGGCATTCCACGCCCTTACTACTCTCTGAGTAAAGAACCTACCTCTGACATCTGTCCTATATCTATCACCCCTCAATTTAAAGCTATGTCCCCTCGTGCTAGCCATCACCATCCGAGGCAAAAGGCTCACACTGTCCACCCTATCTAATCCTCTGATCATCTTGTAAAAGCTGGAAAGTGAACAAACATCAGAGGTTTAATGAATAAAGTTGAAATCCCAATGGGTAAGGAGAAAACCTTTGAAAATACAATAGAGTTATATGTTGATAAAGGTAAATGTAATTGGAGTACGTAGAGCTTAGAATGACCACTGCTGCCATAGTGGGCAGGCACCACAAGGCACAGATCCAATAATGCAAATCAAAAGCCACAGAAGTAATTTTAAAGTCAAATCACAGTACCAAGAATATTACAAAGCCAGATTTAAAGTGATCTCGGTACAATTTCAAAACATAAGTAGACACAACCTAACAGAAACAGAAAGTCAGAAGACTTGGGGGGCTGCAAAAGCAAGTGAGAGTTATATTTATACTGTGTAGTAAAGGTGGGAAGAATTTATGAAGACCTCAGACAGCTGACTCATCCAGGACCAGGACTAGTTTTTAGTGCATATAAAGAAGGTCAGAAACATCTCGGGAAATACATTAAAGAGAATAATATTCATCTTATAGAGCTGAGAAGAGTGTGATTCATTCAGTAAAACTTTCAAGAGAACAAGAATGTTTTTAAAGCTGCAGTCATCAGATTTATTTTTCAGGAAAGTTGTTAAAGAAATGTGAATCATTTCTTTGGCCACAAAGAGGTGAGAATCATCCATTTTACTTACAGAAGGTGAGAATCCTCCAATTTGACTGCGCAAACATGAGAAAAGCCTCCAGTACAGCAGTGCACAATAGCAGCGTTGTTGTACTCCTGAATTGAAATCTCTTAAAATGAGGAAAGTAAAGCAATGTTGAGATACATCAAAATTAAAATCTTTAAATAAATAATCTCATTAGTAACACGTGGTCACATAATTAATTTCAGTGATGTATCAAACAAGATACAGAATTGGATAATTTGGATAAAATAGTTCTTAAGATACAGAAGTGCTTCCAAACTAGATAATACATCAGAAGCTGAACAAGTAAATATACTTTAGTATTCAACTGGGACTTCAATTGATGATACTATAGTTCGACAAGGTATAAGAGAAGCACCAGATACTTTTGATGAACTTCTCAGAGTTTTTAGCAATTACTTTAAACTTACGACAAATTAAAATTCATGCAAGTAAGATATTTAATAGAAGTGTTCAAGAATCCATAGATAACTTCATTAACTATCCCTATAGATTAGTGCAAAAATGTCACTATGGATCATTCATTGGAGATGGCATTGTTGGAATTACTGATGAACCTTTGTCAGATTTATTACTGTCCATAGAATATTTGACTTTGGAGAAAGCAGTTCAGGGACCAAACAAAACAGATGTCTGGGAGCAACATGGATCAATCCTAAGAACAGAAAATCAAACTTATCACAAGAGATCTGCAGAATCAACACAGTTCGTACCATACAAAAACACTCAAGACACATGTCAGAACTCAGTACAGCGAGTAACTCAAAACGCAGGTACTAACTGTCAATGTCAACACTGTGAAGTAAGGAAATATCACAGGCAGAAGTATTTTGCCCAGCCATTAAAAAAATATTCTTAATCTGTAAAACAATAGATCCATTCCAGATGATGCGCCAAAGGAGATCAGTCAAAGAGCAGCAAAAGGTCAAATAGCTAATCATGCTATAGAAGAGATAAATAGCTAATTGAAGTTAATAAGATAGAACAGACTACAAGAGAAGAAAAACCTGAAATATTTAGAGGGAAATAATTAATACAAGAACTTCTTTTGTACCAGTTTGAACAGAATATCCCATACTTTTAGCTCCAAATGATATACACAACTGCTTCTTGAAATTACACAAAGTTTTAATCTTGACTGCTTTCTGTGGTGGCAAATTCAACCACTCTCTGGGTGAAGAAATTTCTCCTCATCTCAGTTCTAAATGACCTACTCCATATCCTTAGACTGTGACCCCTAATTCTGAACTCTTTGTCAGCAGGAATATCCTTCCTGCATTTACCCTGTCAAGTCCTGACAGAACTTTATGGGCTCCTATGAGATTCCCTCCTCATTCTTCTGAACTCCAGCGAATATAATTCGAACTGATCCAGCCTCTCCTCAGACATGAGTCCTGCCATCTCAGGAATCAGTCTAGTAAACATACACTGCACTCCCTACATAGACAAAACATCCTTCCTCAGATAAGGAGACCAGAACTGCACACAATATTCCAGTTGCGACTTCACCAAGGCCCTGCATAATTGCAGCAAGTTTTTTCAGTAAGGGAAACTGTTGTTATGGTCAATGATTACAAACTATCCCATAATCACATAGTCAGAAATCACACAACACCAGGTTATAGTCCAACAGGTTTATTTTTCAAATAATCTGGTGGCATGTGATTTCTGACCTCGTCCACCCCAGTCCAACACCAGCACCTCCACACCATATTCACATAGGTAGAAACAAACCTTTATTTACATATCCACAAAAACTCTGGAGGTATAAGAAACATGATGGTGAAAAGAACACAAATTACAATTAGGAGAATAGCAAATCTGAAGAAAATTCCCTCACAGAGTAATTAAAAAAAAAGCAGTATGGGGAGTAAGTATGATTTCAAGAGGATCAACATGCTAAATTTGCCATAAGATGCATACATAAAAGCAGATTACAGGGAAGTAAAACTAAGCAGGTGGCATTGTAGGCATGTCTAGTCTTTCTCCAGAAACTGCTGTATCAATAAGTGAAGCATGTGACAAACTGATGCTATTTACTTTTACAGTATTTTGTGAGTGTAAATTGTGATGACCCAAATGCATTTTGGTGGGGAGAGGATCTATATTGTACATTGGGGCTTTGGTCACTTCAAGATCTAGGTTTCTGTGAGAAAATATTTTTTGGTAAAACTTCCAGTAACCACACTAATGACCAGGTTGCCTGGGAGATAAGCATTAGAACAGAATGCAAATCAAAAAGGAGTTAATTGTAGAGGTGATTAGATTATGGGTGTGGTACATTTTCAGCGTTTTTTTTGGAGTTTAGGACAATCTGGCTGCATAGCAAGCAACATCTCTTTCCAGTAGAGTTTCTTTAAGATTTGGTATAAAAACCAAAGGAACTGAGAATGCTGTAAATCAGGAACAAAAACAGAAGTTGCTGAAAAAGCTCAGCAGGTCTGGCAGCATCTGTGAAGAAAAATCAGAGTTAACTTTTCAAATCTGGCGACCCTTCCTCAAGGATAAAGCCCAAAGAGAGAGAAGAACAGTTGGACAGACATTTCCGCCACCACCAGCGAGATGCCACCACCGGACACATATTTCCCTCCCATCCCTTGTCCGCTTTCCACAGGGACACTCTGGTCTACTCTTCCTTCACTCCCAACATCTCCCCTCCACCCCCACCACCACCTTTCCCTGCAACCACTGAAGGTGTTACACTAGCCCATTTACCTCCTCACTCCCCAGTATCCAAACGCCCAAACATACCTTCCAGATGAAGCAGCACTTTACCTGCACTTCCCACAATACAATCTACTGCATTTGCTGCTCACAATGTGGTTTCCTCTACATTGGGGAAATGAAGCATAGACTGGGTGACCGCTTCGCAGAACATCTAATTTCTGCCCACAAAAAAGACCCTGAGCTTCCCATTGCCTGCCACTTTAATACACCACACTGTTCCCCGGCCAAGATCTCTGTCTCAGGTTTGCTGTAGTTTTCCAGTGAAGCTCAGCACAAGCTGGAACAACATCACCTCATTTTCCACTTGGGGACCCTGCAGCCCTCTGGACTCAATATCAAGTTCAATAATTTTAGGGCCTGAACTCTCCCATGTCCTAGCCCCCTATCCCTACACCAGGCCTTGTTATCACGTAGCCTCCCGTTACACATTACCTGTTGTTAGCCACTAACAGTTTCCATTAACAGCTATTCACCCTCCTAATCAGATTGTTATCCACTCCTTTGTCTGTCCAACTGTTCTTCTCTCTCTTCAGGCTCTATCCCCACGTATCATTTACTCTTTACCCCCTCCCCCCACCCTATCTTCTGCATATAAACTGACATTTCCCTAGCCACCATCAGTTCTGATGAAGGGTCACCAGACCAGAAAAATTAACTCTGATTTTTCATTACAGATGCTGCCAGACCTGCTGAGCTTTTCCAGCAACTTCTGTTTCTCGCTTAAAATTTGGTACGTTGCCTGGAAAAGTTTTAAACTCTTCTTATCTGAAGGACTGTTAACAGTGAGTTGAGCTTTCAGAAATAGTCAAGCTCACATGTGAATGGCAGAGTTTTAGATGCACAAATCTTGAACTAAGAGAGATTAAAACCAGAAACTTGACCTGAGGGTGTTACGTTTAAGACATTAGCAACATCTGTGTTGAACTAGAAGTTTACATCTGTGGAATGGGTGTTGAAGGTTTGAAGGGAGATTTATGCCAGGAGTAACCAGGTCCAAGAAATCTCAACTCTCACATTAAATTTCAAATCAACCCTGAGGCCAAATGATCAATCTTCCAAATTCTGATGAGTTTTTAACTTGAGTTTTGAGGTGTAAATCAAATGGGTGTAGAAGGAAGTTTCAATTCAAAAGTTTCATTTAGAAAATAAGAAAGTTCATTCTACTTCGATTATATTTAATGTATCTGTCTACTTAACATAGTTTTGAGTAATGAATATTCATTTTGTTGATTTTCATTTAGTAAAATTCTGTGAATGTTATTGGCTTCATTCTTTTGGTAAATACATAGGTTTTCAGGGGATTCTTGTCTACTAAGATCATAATCATTGTTGGTCTCACCTGCAATCATAACTGCAAATCAGAACATAAAAGGTTATGGGAGTCTTATATTTGAGGGCAAAGTAATTCCATCTTGTCTGATAAAAGAGCCGAAAAGATAATTATTTTTGGAGATATAGGATCAGTTCAAAACATAATGTTAGCAAAAGACTTGAATTTTTCCCCTGAATATTCGCTAAATAAAGGTGTATTGACAGGTAGAACATAGAACATTACAGCGCAATACAGGCCCTTCAGCCCTCGATGTTGCACCGACCTGTGAAACCAATCTGAAGCCCATCTAACCTAAACTATTCCATTATCATCCATATGTTTATCCAATGACCATTTAAATGCCCTTAAAGTTGGCGAGTCTACTACTTTTGCAGGCAGGGCATTCCACGCCCTTACTACTCTCTGAGTAAAGAACCTATCTCTGACATCTGTCCTATATCTATCACCCCGCAATTTAAAGCTATGTCCCCTCGTGCTAGCCACCACCATCCGAGGAAAAAGGCTCCCACTGTCCACCCTATCTTATCCTCCGATCATCTTGTAATGCCCATCTTGTAGTGCCCAACAATCGCTTCTTCACCCTGTATGAGGAGCTGTCTCTGACCCAAGAGGCTGGTTAACTGTGTTCAAGCCTCCAGACTCACATCAGAGGCTGCCCTTGACTTATTGCACTAGAAACTCCTGACCGAAAGCTATCTCCTCGACTCGAGTGAGGACTGCTGACAACCATTACAAGCCTCCTAGCTTTGTGTCAGCACTAAATGGCATGTCATGACCACTCTACCATCAGGAAGGTATCTCTGGCCGAGGAGCAAGGTGCAAGAGTAAAGCAAGGCAAGGCAAGGATGCTGTTAGCAGCCCAGCAGGCTCAAAGTAAGTGAGCACTAAGAGAGCAAGCAAAGAGCTCAGAGGTGCAACCCAGTCCAGTCCATGAGCTGTGTGCATGTCCCTGAGTTACAGTGTCCTTGTAGAAGCATTACAGTGAAAGCTGCCATTGCACCCCAAGGTACAGAATGAAAGTGTGTGGTTCAGACATGTGCAATGCGGGTTCTAAGAAACAGGCATAAGTCTATGGGTGTGGTTGGTGCTCACGGATTGTGCCCTAAAACATTGGAGGTCCTTTGCAGCAAGCAGCAGCGAGCTGGAGTTACCAGGTACCTGCTGTCGATAATTATCAATGTCTATCTTGTTCAGCATGTAAGATTGGATGCTGAATATAAATAAGGTGAGTTGAGGCATTAATGAGGCAGTTGACTAGCTATAAACCCCCTTAATTGACAACTCAGTGCTGCCTAGCAAGAATCTTGTCTCACTACTCAGTAAATGCTGAAGAGAGGCAGCAATATGTTCTCAACGTCGAATTACAGCTCACCAAACATCTCACACTATTCTGTTACTAATCACGCCACAGTCCGCATCACTGATGCACTTCTGAGATTCTGCTCAATAAACTGGACCATGTGGTTCACAGACTCATTATAAAGAAGTAGACACATTGAAGCTACATGAAAACAAAAACGGTGATGGAGGATTTAGTCACAATTTACAGTTCATGAAATTGAAAATTACAGAACTGTCTGCAAGTAATAGTGTGTTTCACAATAAAAAGTTACTCAGACCGAATCAATTGGAAAATCTTTTAAGCAAAGGCACTGGAAAACACTGAAATGTATTCAATATGAAAAAGAAGATTTACTACAGTGCGTAATGGAATGTAAAGCTCCTGGCAGCAAAACAAGTTCTTATTTATCTGACAGGAAGAATTTTTAAAACCAAAGCCTAAATTTTCCAAATATAATCAGAAAGAATTTAAAGGCAGTAATCATCTTTAAAATTACCCACTTATCTGACAGTGATTTGTCTGGTGATGATCCTGAGGCTGACCTATGTATCCATTGGAGGAAACCAGGGAACAGTCCACTGAGTACAAGAGTAGGATTCCAGGTTAAGAGATGACTTTCTTTTCTGATACTTGCTGCTGTGTTTTAGATGCTAAAGGCCAGAAAGTCACTTTAACAGTGTCTGGAGAAAGTTAAGTGTGTAAAGTGAGTGAGGGTATAGGGTGACAGGTGGGTAGGTAAGGGGTTTCTGAGAGATATAGGACTAGGGGGTAGGTTGCCAGCTAAGTGGATGAGTTCAGGAGTAGGTCAGAGGGGCAGTGTTAGGACCAATGGAGAGGATGGGGGCTTTGGGATCTGGCAGTGTCAGGTTGTGTGGGAGAGGTTGGGTGTGGGTGGATTAGTGACATCGGTTCTAGCAGGGTGAGCTCAGGTTCTGGGCAGGAGAGAGGCTGTTGGTACCAAGCCGGGGTGGGGGGTCGGGGGGCGGTATAGAAGGGTGTTGCTGGGTTAGGTTGAGAAGGGGGAGGATGATATGAACAGATCCACAGCATCAGATTGGCGCAATAGTGATGGGGGTGTGGTGGGAGGGGGGAGTGGGGGAGATGTGGAATCAGGTCGGATTGGAGAGTGCAGGAGTCAGCTGCGACATGGTCATGTCATAGAGAAGTGGACTTTGGGTTCATTTATTGGATCTCAGGTGAGGGAATGTAGTTGGAGGGATCAGTGGTGAGTCAATGGTTCAAGTTAACATTGTAGTTGGTGTAGGTTTCTAATTCTGTAATCTTTTTTGATTAACTAGTAAACTTAAATGAGTCAGAAGCCTCCAAATTGTCTGACTCAAAGGGGTGTATTTTTCAGGGTTCCACATGCAAAGGAATTGCCCATTAGAAGTCTCAATTTGTCAGGCAATTCTCACAAATCTGCTATATTAGGCACTCCACATTGTCTGAATGCATGACTCCAGTCTACACCACTCCAATCACTCACGTGAGGGAGTGAGTGAGGGGAGAAGTGAAACTGGGTGGCTGATGTCATGCCAGGAATTCTGAATTAAAAGATGAAGAAAAGTTAAGAGGCCACAGGGAGGACGTAAATTGGAGGAAGAATGCTTAGGCTGGGTAAAAGGACCTGCTTTGGCTGGGGAAGTCACCCAACTATGTGCATGGAGGCAAAAGGACGGAAGAAGAGATGCCAAGTTCAAAATTCACTCAGGTGGAGGTATTAGGGATGAAGTTGAAGCATTTGCACAGAACAGATTGCTCAGAGTCATGGAGGGGAACATTGAATGGTATTGTGAATACATGATTCATGGTAAGATTGGAAGAAGGGCTGGGATCAGAGGGAGTTGAAGGGAAAGAAGAATCCACCAGTGAGACAGTACCCTAAGTTGTTGAAGCTTGTGACTCTACACACCTAAAAGGAAGAAAACATTTTTTGCACTGAAGTATCAGATAAGTGGAAGATGAGATAAAACTGCAGACCAGGATAACTTTGGAAAAGATCGGGTGAAGCATTAATTGAAACTACAGGGCAGGACTACTTGAAAATAAGACTGGATTGGTGTTACTAAAGAGAGAGGTCAAAAGCGTACATGTAATAGCACATTATTCAATGTAGATCTCAAGATATACAAGAAAATGGTTTCAGAATGGTGAATATCTAGTGATATTTGTAGCTGTGAATACATATATTTGCAGAGCTAGTGAAAGTGAACTGGCAAGTTAGGCAAAGGGACAGATCAATAGAATTTTAAGGAGATGTTCCAGGAAGCACAGAATAGGTGCACTCCAATAAATGAGAAAAATTCTATGGGATATATCTGCCATCCATAGTTAGCTAAAAATGTTAAAGATCATATCAAACTCAAAGAAAGGATATTTAATTGTGCAGAACATAGGTGGCAGATCAGAGAATTGGACAGAGTATAAAATAAAAGCAAAGAGATACTAAAATATTAATAAAGAAGAAAAAATTAGAGTATGAGAGAAAGTCAGCCAAAAATATAAAAACAAATAAGAAAAGTTTCTTCAGATATTTAAAATAAAAACAGAGTTAACAAAGTAAGTGTTGATTCTATAGGAAATGATTCTGGGTATTAGTAAAGGAGGTTAAAGAAATGGCATAGAAAATGAACAGATATTTTGCAGCAGTCTTTATTTGAAAGGATACATGTAGCATCCTGGAAACAGCTGTAAATTAGGAGTTAAAAGGGAGGGAGGAACTCAAGAAAATTATAATTACCTGGGAAGTAGTACCGAGTAAATTATTGGAACTGAAAGTTGACAAGTCTCCAGGTTCTGATGGATTTCATCCTTAGGTCTCAAAACAAATAGTTACTGAGATAATTGATGTGTTGGTTTTAATTTTCCGAAACATTTGTGAACAGTTCCTTTAGACTGGAAAATAACTAATGTAACTCCTTTATTCAAAATAGGAGGGAAGTAGAAAACAGGAAACTACAGGCCAGTTAGCTTAACATTGTCATGGGTAAATGTTACAAGCTATCATTATTGATGTTATAACAGAGCACTTGGATGAGTTCAAGGTGATCAGGCAGAGCCAGCATTGTTTTGTCAAAGGGAAATCATGTTTAACTAATTTATTGGAGTTCTTTGAAGAAGTAACCTGCACTGTAGATAAAAGGGAATCAGAGGATGTACTGTACTTAGATTTCTCGAAGGCACTTTGTAGGGTTCCAAAAAGGTTGTTGCAGAAAATAAAAGGCCATGGTGTAGGGGGTAACATATTGGCATGGATAGAAGACTGACTGGCCAATAGGAAGCAGCGAGTAGGAATAAATAGGTCTTTTTCAGGCTGACAGGATATCACGGATGGTGTGCCACAGAGATTGATGCTTGTGCCTCAACTCTTTACAATTTATACAAATAATTTGGATGAAGGATCGAAGGTATGGTAACTAAATTTGCTAATGGCATAAAGCTAAGTAGGAAAATAAGTTCTGAAGAGAACTTAGGGTCCCACAAAGGGATATAGATTGGTTAAGTAAGTGGGAAAAGATCTGGCAAATGGAGTACAATATAGGACAGTATGAAACTGTCCATTTTGGCAGAAAGAACAAAAAAAAGGCATATTACCTAAATGATGAGAGGCTGCAGAGCTCTGAGAAACAGAGATCTGGGTGTCCTAGTGGATGAATCGCAAAATGTTAATAGGCAGGTATAGCAAGTAATCAGGAAAGCTAATAGAATGTCATGTTTTATTGTAATGGGAACTGAATGCAAGAATAGCAAGGTTATGCTTCAGTTATATAGGGCATTGGTGAGACCACATCTGGAGTACTGTACACGGCACTGATTATCACACCCATGGAAGGATGTTAATGCATTGTAAGCAGTTCAGAGAATGTTTACTAAACAATACCTGGAATGAGCAGATTGCCTTATGACGAAAAGCTAGACAGGCTAGGCCTGTATCCTCTGACATTTAGAAGAAACAGAGGTGACTTAATGGAAACATGTAAGATCCTGAGGAGATTTGACAGGGTGGATGCCGAAAGGATTTTCCCTCTTGTTGAAGAATCGAGAATTGTAGGCCATAGTTTTAAAAATAAGGGGCAGCCCATTTAAGATAGAGAAAATATGTTCATTCATTTCTAAGGGCTGAGAGATTTTGGAATTCCCTTCCTCAAGAAGCAATGGAGGCAGAAGTTTAAATATTTTTAAGGCAGAGGTAGATAGTTCCCTGACTACCAAGGGGATGAAAGATTATCAGGGACATGTAGGAATGTACAGTTGAGGTTAGTAGCAGATCAACCATGATCTTATTGAATGGCAGAGCAGGCTTGAAGGGCTGAATGACCTACTCTTGCTCCTTATTTGCATGTTTATGACATAAGAACCATGATCAAGAGTAAGCCATTTGACCCACCAAACATAATCCACCCTACAAATAAGATCATAGTTCATCTGACTATTGCCATAACCCTGCATTCCTACCTACCCCAATAATATTTGCCTCCCTAATTTGTCAAGAATCTATCTGTATATTTGACCACCCTGACTCCACAACTCTTTGGGGAAGACAATTGCAAAGATCCTTCTGAAGGAAAACACTTCTCATTTTCATCTTAAAAGAATGATCCCTTAATTTTAGACTATGTCCCTTGTTCTAGTCTTTCCCACCTTCCTTCCTGAAAGGAATCATCCTTTTAGCATCCACACTATCAAGTCCCCACAGGATCTTACATTTTTATTTAGATTGCCTCTTATTCTTCTAACTCCAATAGAAAAAGGTCCAACATGTCCAATCTGTCCTTGTAAGAAACACCCCCTCACCAATACAGCAATTTGAGGAAAGTGTCAAGTGAACCTTCCCAAACTACTTCTAATACATTTCTATTCTTTTTCTCATCCTAAACAGTCAGGAAGAGATAGGAAGTCAAATATGTAATCAAGTTTCAGAGAACTGTAAGAATAATAAGGCAATAATCGTAGAGGATTTTAATTACCCATATATTAACTGGGATAGTTTTAGTTTGCTGGGTGGGATAGAGGGGGAAATCAAAATTCTTAAATTATATCCAGAACAACGTTATTAGACAGTAAATAGGGTGGGGGTAGTTTTAAATCTAATATTCGGAAGTAAGCCTTGGCAGGTGGAAAACATATCAGTAGGCGAACATTTTGGAGATGGTGATCATAATTCAGTTACGTTTACAACAGTTACTGAAAAGGATGAAGTGCGGCCGGGAATAGAAGTTCTAAACTGGATAAAAGGCTAATTTTATGAGGATAAGATACCAACTGCCGCAAGTGAACTGGTAACAGCTACTTGCAGATAAAGCTGTGTCAGAGCAATAGAAGCCATTATGAAAACAGTGAGAGAATACAGGGTAAATATATTCCCATAAAGACAATGAGGAGCCTGGATGTCAAGGGACACAAAAGTTAGGTTTAAGAAAAAAACAGCTGTGGCATATACCAAGGGCTCAATACAGCAGAGTCCCTAGGCTCATAGAATCCCTACAGTGTGAAAGCAGGCTATTCAGCCCATTGAGCCCACATTGACCCTCTGAACAACATCCTACCCAGACCCACCCCCTACCCTATCTCCGTAAACCTGCAATTCCCATGGCTAATCTACCTAGCCTGCAAAACTCTGGACACTACGGGACAATTTAGCATGGCAAATTCACTTAACCTACACATCTTTGGACTGTGGGAGGAAACTGGAGCCCCCGAGAGGAAATCCTGGCTGACACAGGGAGAATGTGCAAACTCCACACAGACAGTCATCCGAGAGTGGGATTCAACTTGGGTCCCTTGCGCTGTGAGTCAGCAGTGCTAACCATTGTGCCACCTAGAAGAGTATAAAAGTACTAGAAGAGTATAAAAAGTGCAGGGGAACTTGTAAGAGGAAATTAGGAAAGCAAAGAGAGTGCATGATAAAGTATTGACAGGTAAAAAAAGAAGAAAATGCAAAGGGATTTTCTAACTTTATAAAAAGCTTGAAAATAACGAAGGAAAGAGTTGGTCACATTAGGGGCCATAATCTGTATGTGGACCCAGAAGACTTGGGCACAGTTCCTAAATTGTGTCAGTCTTCACAATGGAAAATGACAATGCTGGTATAGACAGAAATGTGGAAGACTGAAGAAATTAGAAGAAATAAACAGAGAAAAAGGAGTTACTAGACAGTTTAGCAGGCTTTTATCAGCTTTAAAATGAATAGGTCTGCAGGCCCAGATGAGAGGTTATTGTGGGAGGCAAGCGAGGAGATGTCAGGGGTCCCAGCAATAATTTTCAAATCCTTTCAGAGATAGGAGGAACTGCCAATGCTGGAGAACCTGAGATAACAAGGTAGAGCTGGATGAACACAGCAGGCCAAGCAGCATCAGAGGAGCAGGAAAGCTGACGTTTCGGGTCTGGACCCTTCTTCAGAAATGGGGGAGGGGAAGGGGATTCTGAAATAAATAGAGAGAGAGGGGGAGGCGGGTGGAAGATGGATAAATGAGCAGATAGGTGGAGAGGAGATGGACAGGTGGGGATGGAGCCAGTAAAGGTGAGTGTAGGTGGGGAGTTAGGGAGGGGATAGGTCAGTCCAGGGAGCCCGGACAGGTCAAGGGGGCGGGATGAGGTTAGTAGGTAGGAGATGGGGGTGGGGCTTGAGGTGGATAGGTGGGCAGAAGGATGGACAGGTTAGGGAGGCAGGGACAAGCTGGGCTGGTTTTGGGATGCGGTCAGGGGAGGGGAGATTTTGAAGCTTGTGAAATCCACATTGATACCATTGGGCTGCAGGGTTCCCAAGCGAAATATGATATGCTGTTCCTACAACCTTCGGGTGGCATCATTGCGGCACTGGAGGCGGCCCAGGATGGGCATGTCGTCCAAGGAGTGGGAAGGGGAGTTGAAATGGTTCGCGGCTGGGAGGTGCAGTCGTTTGTCGCGAACCGAGGATAGGTGCTCCACAAAGCGGTCTCCAAGCCTCCGCTTGGTTTCCCCGATGCAGAGGAGGCAACGTCGGGAACAGCGGATACAGTATACCACATCGGCAGATGTGCAGGTGAACTGACACCCCTATCCGCTTAGCTGAAGTCGTCCTCACCCTTAACAACTTCTCCTTCAATTCCTCCCACTTCCTACACACAAAGGGGGTGGCCATGGGTACTCGCATGGGCCCAAGCTATGCCTGCCTCTTTGTAGGTTACGTGGAACAATCCCTCTTCCGAAGTTACACTGGCCCTATACCCCACCTCTTCCTGCGTTACATCGATGACTGTGTCGGTACCACCTCGTGCTCCCACGAGGAGCTCAAACAGTTCATCTACTTCACTAACACCTTCCACCCCAACTTTAAGTTCACCTGGACCATCTCTGATACCTCTCTCTCCTTCCTGGACCTCTCTGTTTCCATCTCTGGCAACCACCTAGAAACCGATATCCATTTCAAGCCCACCAACTCCCACAGCTACCTAGAATACACCTCCTCTCACCCACCTTCCTTCAAAAATGCCATCCCCTATTCCCAATTCCTTCGCCTCCACCGCATCTGCTCCTGAGATGAGGCATTCCACTCCTGGTCATCCCAGATGTCCTCGTTTTTCAAAGACCGCAACTTCCCCTCCACGGTGGTCGAAAAAGCCCTCGACTGTGTATCGCGCATTTCCCGCAATTCATCCCTCACATGCCCTCCCCGCAACAACAACCAAAACAGAATCCCCCTTGTCCTCACGTACCACCCCACCAACCTCCTGATCCAACGCATCATCCTCCGGCACTTCCGCAATCTGACCCCACTACCAAAGACATTTTTCCCTCCCCACCCTTATCTACCTTCCGCAGGGACCACTCTCTCCATGACTCCCTTGTCCGCTCCACACTCCCCACCAGCAATTTTCCCTGCAACCGCAGGAAGTGCTACACCTGCCCCTGCACCTCCCCCCTCACCCCCATCCCAGGCCCCAAGATGACCTCCCACATCAAGCAGATGTTCACCTGCACATCTGCTAATGTACCGTATCCGCTGTTCCCAATGTGGCCTCCTCTACATCCGGAAAACCAAGTGGTGGCTTGGAGACCGCTTTGTAGAACACCTACGCTTGGTTCGTGACAAATGACCGCACCTCCCAGTTGTGAACCATTTCAACTCCCCCTCCTACTCCTTAGACATGTCCATCCTGGGCCTCCTGCAGTGCCACAATGATGCCACCCGAAGGTTGCAGGAACAGCACCCCGTATTTCGCTTGGGAACCGAATAGCCCAATGTTATCAATGTGGACTTCACAAGCTTCAAAATCTCCCCACACCTGACCACATCCCAAAACCAGCCCAGCTCATCCCCGCGTCCCTAATCTGTCCTTCCTCCTACCTATCCGCTCCTCCCACCTCATCCTGCCTCCTTGGCCTGTCCGTCCTCCCTGGACTGACCTATCCCCACCCTAACTCCCCACCTACAATCACCTTTACTGGCTCCATCCCCACCTCTTTGACCTGTCTGTCTCCTCTCCACCTATCTGCTCGTTTATCCATCTTCCACCCGCCTCCCCCTCTCTCTCTCTATTTATTTCAGAATCCCCTTCACCTCCCCCATTTCTGAAGAAGGGTCCAGACCCGAAACATCAGCTTTCCTGCTCCTCTGATGCTGCATGGCCTGCTGTGTTCATCCAGCTCTACACCTTGTCATCTCAATTTTCAAATCCTGTCTGGCAACATATGAGTTGCTAGAGGATTGAAGGACAGCCAAGGTTGTCCCATTATCAAAAAAAAAAGAGATGGACCAGGAAATTACAGGCCACCAAATTCAATAATTGTGACATTATTAGAAAGAATTCTAAGGGATAGAACATATCTGCACTTGGACAGACATGGATAGTCAGCATAGAGGAAAATCATGTTTAACAAATTTGATTGAATGCTTTGAGGAGGTAATCAGGAGTATTGATGAGGGTAATGCTCTACATGGACTTTAGTAGGCTTTGATAAGGTCTCTCATGGCAGACTAATCAAGAAAGTAAGATCCCATGGGATGGTGCATTGGATTCAAAATTGGTTGAGAGGCAGGAAGCAGAAGTCGATGGTAGAGGAACACTTCTGTGTCCGGAAGTCTGTTTCCAATGAGGTTATACAGGCCTTGTGCTGGGGCCCTTGCATTTTGTGGTGTACATTAAGGATTTGGTTCAAATATAGGGGTATGAACAAGACGTTTGCAGATGTT
This sequence comes from Rhincodon typus, assembly GCF_021869965.1. Lineage (NCBI taxonomy): Eukaryota > Metazoa > Chordata > Chondrichthyes > Orectolobiformes > Rhincodontidae > Rhincodon > Rhincodon typus. Next base: position 30,696,477 of record NC_063341.1, on the reverse strand, counting down.
ATAGAAGTTGGTAGTTTGGTAAATAGTGTGGAGGATAGCCGGAAACTGCAGGAGGATGTGAATGACTGGTCAGGTGGGCAGAGTTGTTACAAATGGAATTCAAATGTGAAGTCATGCACTTGGAGAGGGCTAACAAGACTACATTCTAAATAGTAGAACCCTGGAAAGTACTGATGATCAGACGGACCTTGGTGTGCATATCCACAGATCCTACAAGGAAGCAGGGTACGTGGATACGGTGGTTAAGACAGCATATGGAACAAATGAAACACAGAAAACAAGAGCAAGGAGGTTATGCTGAAACTGTATAAACTGCTGGTTAGGCCTCAACTGGAGTACTATGTGCAGTTCTTGTCACCATGTTAGAGGAAGGATGTGATTACACTAGTATGGAGAATCTGAGCTATGAGGAAATATTGGATAGACTGGGGTTGTTTCCGTTGGAGCAGTGAAGGTTGGGAGGGGACCTGGTAGGGTGTGTAAGTTTATGAGGGATATAGATAGTGTGAGTAGGAAGGCACTTTTTCATTAGTAAAGGGGTCAAAACTAGGGGTCATAGATTTAAGACAAGAGGCAGAAGGAGTGGTGAAGAGAACGTTTTTCACCGAGAATGCTGGGATTCTGGAATTGACTACTTGAAAGGGTGGTTGAGTCAGAAACTCTTGTAACATTTAAGCAGTGTTTACTTATTCACTTTTATTTCCACAGCCACCAGAATGACAGGCCACAAGCTAGAAAATAGGATTAGTGCAGTTGAATGACATGGACATGATGGGCTGAGTGATCGCCTTCTGTGCTGTTAACACCTATGAGTCTATCCTTTCTTAAATAAGGAGATCAAAACTGCACACAGAATTCCAGGTATGGTTCCACAAACGTTCTGTACAACTGTAACTAAACATCTGCATGCTTATATTCCATTCCCCTTGCAATTAATGGCAATATTCTATTTTCCTTCGAACTCGCGAAACCTGCAGACTGACTTTTAATGATTCATGTAGTAGAACATTCTAATCCTTTGCAAAGTGAAGTAGGGAATTTTGGGTGGAATCCATGAGAAATAATTCAAAGCTGCAGACAGCTACTGAGGAAGAGATGTGACTGTGAAAGTGAGAAAAGCAATAATACAGAAGTGTGAATCTCATTAGTGAGAAATAAGTTTTCTTCCTTTAGTTTGAAAAATAAATCAGCTCTTCTTATGTTACAAAACAAAAATACAAGTAAACTAAATATTATATTTAAGTATTTAATACTTCTATTCAGCACAAACTAATGTTTTGCCTTTTCAATTTCAGAGTACACTTCTTAAATTTTAACCTCAAACAAATTAGTGTTGTTGTGTCTTCTTTATATTTTACTTTCCACCTACAAGAGACTGAACAAATATATTAGCAGGATTCAATAAACCTGGTGCTTTGGCATGATGGAGCTAGGGATCTATACCAATTAAAACAATCTGGTCATTTTACTGCCAATAATATTCTGGCCACAACAGAGGTTCTGTTACATGGGCAGTACCAAAGATGCCTCAAAGCTGTGGATCAGAAACACAGTTTACGGCCACTACCTTCAAACGACATGTTTAAACTGCTTATGGGTCAAATTAGATGAAATATTCTGGTGTTATCAAGTGTTTTTCAGACAGTTTTTAGAAAAAGACCCCAAATAAACATTAGTTGCTTCCATCCTGGAACACTGCCGCCATCACCAGACTATTGCTCCTGCTTTCCTCCTCTCCCTTTATATAAATCTTGCAAAACTTCATTCCACGTAAGTTACACAGTTAAAACAACCCAGAAGTACATTACATAACATGCTTGAAATACTTGCTTTCTTTTTATTTGTATTTATTTAAAGCCACATTGTTTGAAATCTGAGCAAATTATAAATTACACTTTAAAAATACTGAGTTAGAGAAAACAAAGCATCACACTGTTTCCTGTTTAAACTGTGCAAATTCCTACTGAAGTTATGGCGATGCCCAGATTGTAAACAGAGTGTGATTCTCTACCTTTCCAAAATCCTCCAGCAACAGATGTTTCAAATTATCCTTGACCCATGCATGGACTATGCCAGAATTGTAAGGTGCCATTTGAAGCCTGATTTTCAAAATTGCAATAAATCTTGGAAGCACTAAGTAAATAAGAGCAGCCCTGTTGACTGGTAGGACTATGGTGGCATTATCTCACCTTAGATAAGGAGTTCAGAGCGTTCCCTGTAGAAAACTGTCATGGACTCTCAGCTTCTTTTATCAGTTGTCTCCTTAAACCTTTTCCCCACCTCTTCCACCTCTGCCTCTGAGTAGTACATGGGCTTTTTTATCACCCAGGTTGAGACCAGCTTTTGGTGCTTTCCTCCTTTACTCAATAAACTAAACTTTTGCTCTCAGCTCCCTCTTGGCCTAGCTGGTCCTGACCAGATATCTCCTACAATTCTACATATTTCTCCCATCTACCTCTACTCAACCCTACTCCTGGACCCCATCTGAGTAAATTGTTGAACCATCCAACTCCTGGCTTGTCTCCCGCATCTCTGAGACATTGTAAATGGCCTCCTTTGCTCAGGTATTATCACCTTCTCTTTCAAAGCCACCATTTTTTGAATGGTGGCAGACAATTAACAACTCACCGAAGGAGGTAGCTCCACAAACTCCTCAATGATGGGGGAATCCCAGCACATCAGTGCAAAAGATAAGGCTAAAGTATTTGCAACAATCTTCAGCCAGAAGTGCTGAGTGGATGATTCATCTCAACCTCCTCCAGTGGTCCCCAGCATCACATAGAAACATAGATGATAGGAGCAGGAGGAGGTCATTTGGCCCTTCGAGCCTGCTCCACCATTCATCATGATCATGGCTGACCATCCAACTCAATAGCCTAATCCTTTCTCCCCATAATTTTTGATCTCATTCACCCCAAATGCTATATCTAGCCGCCTCCTGAATACATTCAATGTTTTGGCATCAACTACTTCCTGTGGTAATGAATTCCACAGGCTCAATCACAAATGCCAGTCTTCACTCAAATGATTCACTTCGTGTGATATCAAGAAACAGCTGGAGGCGCTGGATACTACAAATGCTATGGACCCTGAGAGCATGCCGGTAACAAGACTAAAGACTTGTGCTCCAGAACTTGCCGCATCCCGAGCCAAGCTGTTCCATGACAGCTGCAATACTGGCATCTACCTGACAATGTGGAAAATTGCCTCGGTATGTCCTGTACACAAAATGCAATCTGATCAATTACCATCCCATCAGTTTGTTCTCCATCATCATAAAGCTATAGGTGTCATCGACAGTGCTTTCAAGCACTTAGGTTCTGACTGAACCACTCAGATCTAGACCTCATTACTGCTTTCGTTCAAATATGGACATACAGTCGAATTCCAGAAGTGAGGTGAGAGTAACAGTCCTTGACATCAAAGCCACATTCGACTGAGTACAGCATCAAGGAGCTCTAGTAAAACGGAGATCAATGGGTATCTAGGGTAAACTTTCCACTTGTTTTAATCATACCTGCACATAGGGAGATGGTTGGGGTTGTTGGAGGTCAGTCATCTTGGCTCCAGGGCATCTCTGCAGGAGTTCCTCAGGGTGGTGTCCGAGTCTCAAACATCTTGAACTGCTTCATCAATGACTTTGTCTCCCCATCATAAGATCAGAAGTGGGTATTTTTGCCAACGATTATATAATGTTTAGCGCAATTTGCAACACCTCAGATACTGAAGCGGTCCATGTCCAAATGCAGCAAGATCTGGCCATCCAGGCTTGGGCTGAAAAGTGGCAAGTAACATGTGCACCACACAAACGCCTGGCAATGACCGTTCCTCACTATAAAAATCCTTGGACTTACAGAAACTGAACTGGACTAGCCATATACATACAGTGGCTACAAGAGCAGGTAAGGGGCTAGGAATCCTGCAATGAGTAACTCACCTCCTTACTCCAAAAACCCTGTCCACTACCAACAAGGCTCAAGTGACGAATGTGAGGGGACACACCCCAGATAACTGGATAATTGTAACTCCAACAACATTCAAGAGCCTACTTGATTGGCACCTCATCCACAAACATTCAGTCTTTCAACCACCTGCACTCAGTAGCAGTAGTATATACCATCTACAAGATGCACTGCAGAAATTCACCAAAGATCCTTAGACAGCATCTACCAAACCCATGGCCACTTCCATCTAGAAGGACAAGGGCAGCAGATATATGGGAACACCACCACCTGCAATTTCCCCTCCATGCCACTCACCATCCTGACTTGGAAGTACATCACCATTCCTTCAGTGTCTTTAGGTCAAAATCATAGAACTCCCTCCCTAAAAGCATTGTGGATCCACTTACACTAAATGAACTGTAGCATTTCAAGAAGACAACTCGCCAAAAACCTCTCAAGAGCAACTAGGGATTGGTAATAAATGCTGGCCGTGACAGTAACAACAATTTCACATAAATGAATAAAAACAGAATTCCCCTCTTTTTTGACATCCTTTCCTTTTGGCTTTGTGAAACATCTTAGGATGTTTTTATCTGTAATTAGTTTTGTTTTTGGAGCTGTATCTAACTAAGCAAGAGTTCTGATATCTGACATGAACCCTGTAGATGGTGAAGAATCTGGAGAAGATCAGGATCCATAAATGGTTCCTCTCCAAAAAAAGAGACAAACATACATTGCAATATGAGAGATATTAGTAAGCAGTATACAAAGTAAAGATTCTTTGTTGCAAACTGCATGGAATACTACTGTTTCATTAGATAATGATCCATAAATATGCCCTTTAGCCCATAAGGGGAATGAAATCTTCCAACAGGATGGCCACAGACACCAAACTTCAGAGGACCCTGGGAGGTGGTGAGGAGGGGAAACAATGGAGCAAGTTGGCCCTGGAGAGAAACTCATCCCTTTCATGCCACCTCAATAATTCAGTTCTTGACAAAAAGGTCCAGTAATTCAGTTCTCGATTCACCAGCAGCTGAGATCCTTAAGTGGTCAATTAATGGTGACTTTGGGGCCTCAATTCTCCACCTCCCCAGTCACCTGCCTTCTTAGCCAGCAAGATGGGTGATTAGTTCCTAACTGGGAAAACCAAATCAACCTGCCTGCCAAGATAGGACTGAGGCTTCCAGAGGAGCAGCCAACAGGATGGCTTCTGAAAGTCACCCCTCTCTTGCATCTGACCTCCGCAACCCTCCTCACTTCATGGCCGCACTCCACAAAGAGAAGAAGAATAAAATAATTTAGCTTCTTACAGCTGGGTCCTCTGAAGTGTAGGTTTTGACCAGCAAACCTTCGGACCCAGAAACTGCCAACCTCTGATTGAGTGGCATGCATGACAACCTAGGTCACCAATGTCAAGGCCTGTGATAGGATGAAACCTTGCCTTCCTCTCAGTACGTAATGGACAGATTAGCAGACACTGTAGTGAGTTCTCTCATTGGTAGAAATGGCATGTTTGTCACCAACTAACATGCTGGCCCCCAAACCTAGAAAAGATATTGGAAAATTCCACCCACCAAAATCCAAGCATTGGAACAAAAAACAAAATAAAAAATAAACTGATTCTGCCTAAGGCTACATTGAACTTGATTCATGCCAAACAATGAAGAATATTCCTGTGAGTAAAAACATAAAGTAGTTTCATTAAATATATAACTGAACATAAACTCTTCCAAATTTAATATAAAGAATCATGGAGATAATCCCTAGATTCATTCCAAAGATGACATCGTACACTCCATGACGTTTCTAGAGACAAGCTTTTGGTTATTTGATGGTACTTCCTGTTAGTATCCTCTTTCCTCCAGCAAGAACATTCTGTGTCTGAGTACATTATGTCTAATCAGCTCAGCAGTTTCCCTGTCCTTTATAAGCAATCGATGAGGAAAGGACATATTATCCAGATGGAGTCATGCAACTAAAAGCTATACTTAACGTACATTATCCCAAACAATAATTGTTATTCAGTTTATTGAGGCTGAGTATAATTGCCAAGTAAAGCACAAAATCACTGATCACATTAATTTTAATATCCCCAGGTATTAAAGGGATTAATGTAGCCATTTTTCACAAAGAGATAGAAGTGTACAATTTACTTGCCACAAATTATGCCAATTATGCCACATTAAATGGGTGTCATATGCTTTTGAATTCATTTTGCCTCTGCTGCCCACCTGAATTCTGAACCTGGAGAGATCAGGGATCTGTCATTCATATGCCAAAGTATACTAGAGGTACCGCTCACCAGCCAGACTTATGGTGCATTGTTAAAGGATTAAGCAATGGTCTTTCCATCACTATAATGTGAGTAGAATATCAATCTACATAAGTGCGAGTTTATCATCAGATAATCATGTTTATTGCAGATCTTTGCTCTCATATCGCAACCATTGAGCATCTTTGCTAGTCTAATACCTTTGAAGAGATCAACTGAAATCACCCATTTTGTCTTCAGCTTTGGCACAGTTTGATGCCCAAGAGAGTGCTACACATATGAACTGTGTAGTATTATGCCGCCAGATTAGAGAGCAAAGAAACAACTTTGTTACTATATTAGCTTCAGCTGACATTTCTTACCAGTGAATATCAGCATATTTGTATTCATAATGGGCTGAATTTTCAACTCCTACAGGAGCTGATCAAAGATATGGTTTTGGGAGTTTAAACTGATTGTGCCAGCTATATTAGTTTCCTGTTGTTATTGCTGGGGCTGGCCGTTTTCACTAAGGGAAGGAGACAGTGATCTCACACAATTATTGAGAAGCCTAATTAAGATGCTTAAGGAGTTCATTGAGAGATAATTAATGAGTGATGTTATGAATATAGCAGGAACACTCAGATTCCAATCACAAGAGCAGATCAGCTGACCAAGGTAACGACACAATTTTGGCCACTTAAGAAAGTTAGCTAAGCCCCATAAAAGGGTAAATGGCACAGAGAAGAAATTATCTACATGGAGACAGGGGCACCATTGGTGCAGTGCCAGTGGTCTCAATTTTGGGTAGTAAACACTCAGGTATTGCAGGAGGTCATCACCCTCCTAGCATAGCCATTAGACCTGCAGAAGCAAGGTTGCCAAGCACAACTAGGCAGTCACCACAAGGATGTCAGGGCTGACAATGAGGGCACTGCTCAATTTCTGGGCCCAGTGCCAATGAGTGGCAACACACTCCTCAGGAAAAGCAGAGTCATCAGGAGGGCAAAGAAGAGGGGCAGGAAAGACAAAGAGGCCATATCATCAGTATTGGATCTATAACCGAAGGTGACCAAGAAGCAGCACTGCAAGGAAGTACCACCCTCCAGGAAGCTAGTCAGAGACACTTTTGGTTTCATTGCTGAAGACCTAACATCTCACAACACTGCTCACCATGTCCTGTCAACAGCTAAAGTCACAATCACATTCAACCTCTTCAATTCTCATCCCTTTCAAGAACAAGCTGCAGATCTTGGTGGCATCTCACAGGTCACTGATATACTAGTTGCTAGTGCCTGAGCGTTCATTCAATTCATGCCAGATTGCGGGGGGGCACATCACTACTGAGGGTTGTGGGTTTTGCCACCATTAATGGATCTTCCCTAAGTGTGGAGCATCATTGGTGCAATCAATGAGTCTATGAGACCACTCAGTGATAGTCCACTCAGATTCACTGACAGGAATGGTCTCACGCTCTCGATATTCAGCTCGTCTGCAATCGCAACAAAACTTCCTCCACTTGCATTCATTTTCTTGTCATGTCCTTCAGCTGCTGTCATACAGGTTGACAAAGATCATACCTTCAATCTGCAAAGTTCATTCATAGATTCTAGGATCAAGGGATATCCCTATAAGAGAGGGGCCTCACCTCACTATAGGAACCTTGGAGGAGATACATCAAAGCTACCTGCCTCAACAGAACCCCCAGTAAGCAGACAACTTGGCTACAACAGATGTGGTTCCAGTGCCTGGACCAGTTGGGTGGTGCCCTCCAGTATCTTACCTACAAGGTTCCTGCTTGTTGTCATGGTCTGCTGTGTTGTCCATATTATGATTGCCCAGAGAGGTATGAATCTGAGGATGGGGAGGAAGATGTAGTAGATGGGGAATTGGAGGAACAGGATGCAGAACACCAAAGGGCCCTGGCTATGTGCTGGGCTATCATCGGCGGGACTATCTGATGCAGGAACTTTTTAACTGAATGCCTCTGACCTAGGATAAAGGGCATTTTCTCATGGCAATGAAAGCAAAGCCAGTACTTATTGCCATCCCTATTTGGCCTTGAACTAAATGGCTTGCACGGTCATTGCAGTAGGCAAGTTAGTCACATTGCTGAGGGTCTGGGGTCAGTAATGAACCAGATGTGTTTCTATAACATTCAAAAGTGGTTTCATGGTGATCGTTAGACAGGCTTTTACTTTCAGATTTCTGTATTGAGTTTAAAATCCACCAGCTGCCATGGTAGGATTTGAACCCAATGTACCAGAGCATTAGCCTAGGCCCCTGAATTATTAGTCTAGTGACATTATCATGATGTCACCGGGATCTGGTATACACCCTGAGGTGCTTACATTTTTATTTTCATTCAGGACACAGTCTAGAACATGTCAACTTAATGTCAATGAAGCAAACTCATCTGCACAGAAGTTATGCTGTCACTAGTCAGGAATATCATCTTCTTCATTACCTCATATCTTTTCTTTTATTCTGACATCAATAAAAAGTTATGTCTTATTAATCATCTGCTGCCCCTAAAAGGAGAACAAAACTCAGTTCTGGGTAAAAGACACAGTAGTCACTACACTCACCCGCTTCTATATGCTGCTGCCTCATAGCCTCAGAAGAGTTGGAGACATCCTGCTTATTTGCTGCAGTTTGCAAACAGATGCCTGTGGGCTCATCTGCAGAGGCTGCCATTCCTGAATCATTTCTTTGTCACCAGGGCCCGCTACACATATGTTCTGTCTATCAGAGAACTTGGAGGGAGAGCCAGCTGGAATGCAACTGGCATCTCTTCCAAAGGTTTCAGCATCACCAGTAACACTAATTGGTCCACAATATATTGTATCATGTGCATTGTATGTACATCAGTGCACAATTCCTGCAGGCACTCCAAATGTTGCCAGATATGGCACTCTGATGTTGGCCACTCTCATGGAGGAGTTCATATTCTCAAAGTCGTGATTCATTGTGGTGAGTATAAACTGGGTGGACTTATCCTTTCTTTATCCATGATACCACATTGTCTTAAGGCACTCTGACATATGTAAGGACATATATTACTGCAGTTCCAGGCACAGCCATCTTTCCAACCACTCCAGAAACCACCCTCAAAGCCCAAATAAATGGGGCTACATTTATCCTCTGTCCTCTAAAAAAATTACCTCTACTTCTGGTACCATCTACTGTCCATTAGTTTCATTCTCTTCAATAATGCCGCCTTTATAAACACATCCAAAGACCATGAAGATAAGAATATCTGCACAGGTGGAGAGGGCAATTAGATGATGTGATGGTACTTGCTCAGAGCTTTGCTGCTCCTCTTGGCTGAGGGAACGAGGTCCCCTCACAACAAGGTCTGCAATCTGTGGAAGATAACCCACAGACTGGCTCAGAGCCGCTGAGGACTTTGTAACCCATGATACATGTCCTTCTAATTAACTGTCATTGGCCCTAGCAATATCTGTCTCTCTCTCTTTCTCTCCCCCTCTCTATGACCTTGCAAGAGAAATAGGCTATTACCCAACAGTCTCCTACCTTCATATCATCACCACCATAGGAAAGGGAGCTCTTATCAAGGCCAGGTACATGGACCACAAACAAGTCTTCCCCGTTGTGATGCGCTTTCATGGCGGACATGTGATAGTAGTGATTAGAGACGGCATAGTATTCATCAAGGAAATGTTCTGCACTCCAGCCACTTCCAGGTAGTACGTGCCTACTTCTACAGTGCAAGTCTGTAAATATTTAACAGCATTCGGTATCCTGAGGATCCTCAGCTGGTGTGTCTGCTGGAGGATGACTACCCAAAGGCCTGTCCAGAGGATTCTGTGGTATCACTCACCTAATCAGGGTGTGGCAGGTCACCAAATTTTTTCCTGTGCCGCATCCAAATTCTTCTCACTACACTGTTCTGCTGACTATGGCTGTGATGTTCTTCCTCACTTGCTTTGGCTGAGTAGGTGGCCTCCTCCTGTCACCCTCCATGAAGACCATAAGGAGAAAATAGAACAACCATAAGAATCTCCCTCCTCTCCTCCATCAGGACCTGCAGGGTCTGCATCTGAAAATTGAGAGACTGCCCTGTCACAGAGTCCAGAGCTCTGACTCTACTGAGCCATCATGGAATTCAAGTATTCTGTGATCTTCAATTCCACTGTTACCCTAGTTGAACAGTAGCCACAGTAATGCAACCTTAAAGTTTCTGCATAGAAATTGCGTCAAAATGTTATTAAAGTTTCATTGTGTGTTCTGTTCTCTCAGCATGGAGAAAAAAAGCTCCTGTTCTGAGCAATGCTGACAAATGGCAATACACAGTATTATCGTTGCTTGCTTTTCTCTGTACCCTTTCAAAGGCAATAGTATTCTTCCCAGAATTAGGTGACCAGAACTGCACACAGCTCTCTAGAGGGCCTAATCATACGTCATTCTATAAAATTAAGATATTTTATTTTTCTCAGTACATTACCTTATTTCCCCATTTAAACTTCACACATTCAAGCACTGCGTGCGTTTTATCTGTTATAAATTGGAGACTGAGTTTCCCAATCATTAGATTGTGCCAATGGTTCATTTAACACAAATTCCTCTTTTGGTTTTTTACTCCCATGATAAATAATTGCTTTATGTACACTTTACACTAAATACAATTATTGTGATTATTTAGCTATTCTAAATTGTTCTGAATTGTAATTGCATTGTTATCAGTCATCTGTTTAGACACCAATTTTGCATTTTCTCCAAACCTGGTGATTTTACTTAAAATATCCCATCCAAATGGTTCGTACACATTAAATGTAGTTTAGAAATTCTCTCCTGAATTTTCCCTTCACAGTCACTTTGTTTCCGGTTTCAAAGCCAACTTCTATGCAATTCCACATTTACTCCATTACCTTTTAGCAATTAATCACCAACAGGAACGTGTTTCAAAAGCTTTTAGAAAACTGAAGTACGTCAATTATATTTCAACATTAACACTTCACAATTATCTTCAGAAAACGTCAACAGTTCAGTTAAATATAATTTCCCTTTATTCTATGCTGTTTGTATAGAAAATAATTAACTGATAAAAGTATTTACCCACTAGACCTTTGAAAAAAAAATCATATATAATAGATGCTAAACAGATGGTACAGAAAATGGAGAATTAAACAGCAGGATCATTGTGCCTAACTACAGTTTGAAGTAGGTAAGGCTCTTTATACAAAAATAATAAATGTGTCACTATTTCAAACATAAGCTTTAATTTTTCAAACACTATTGGACCAGTTTCTATTTATTTTACATTTCTGGCATTTTCTATTATTTTTAAATGAAATGTTTTCCAGGTACGGTTTATATATTGTTTAAATCAAACAAAGGACTTTTTAAGCAAACTTCCAGTTTCCAAAATATTTCCTACATTTGGAAATTTACAAAACCGTAGGCTAAAGCTTTATTGATTTCAGTCTTTGTCACTTCCAAAGCGCTTTACAGAATTATTACAGTACAGAAGGAAGCCACTCAGCCCACTGTCGCTGCATCAACTCTAATGCTGTTCATCTAGTACCATTCTTCAGTTTTCTCCTCATACTCCTGCACATTGTTTGTTTTCAGTTAACAGTCCAATATATGCTTGAATGCCTCAACCGGACCTGCCTCCGCCACACTCCGAGTCAGTGCCTTCCAACCATAACTACTTGCTGTGTGAAACAAACATTTCCCTTATATCACTTTTGCCATGACTTTATATCTATGCCCTTATTATCAATTGTTTCACCAGTGGGAACAACTTCTCCTTATTAACTTTGATCAGATACCTCAAGAGTTTGAATTACTTGATCAGATTTCCTCTTAGATTTCTCTTCTACGAAGAAAAGTCTTAACTTCTCTATCTTCATAACTGAAGTTCTTCATCACTGAAACTATCCTCATATATCTCATCTTAATTTAGCTTCATAACAGAGGCTAACTGTTGGGCAGAGTACAGTTGCTTTCCTGCATCTGAACTAGGAAAGCTTGATGCTATCAATGGGAATCTGAAATGGAAATTGTTCCTTTGCCATACCTAACATCATTGAACATAAAGATAAACCTCATATCCTTGAGCAGATAAAGGAAAATTTAGAAAAACAGATGAGACAACCAGATTATGTAATTATGGTTTAAGCAAATGTTCCAAAAACCATGTTGTATTTTCCCAGATGACCCACTCCTGACAGCCTGTGATATTTGACACTTCTACCAGCTGTGATACTGGATAAGGGTTGTTTCAGGTAGTTCACTCCCACCTAACTTCCTGTGTCTTTGCCCTATGTAGTGCTCTGTGGAAGAGAACACACCAGGGAGTACCTACAGAAGAGCACAGGTTTAATGATTGATAGCAATAAGTCTGACTATGTTTGCAATTATCGTAATCACTATGACCTTAGGAGCTGGTATGGATTCATCTGTTCCCTCCATTAGTTGGAGCAGAACTCCTAATCTCTACACAGACTGTGTGATATCCATAGGATGAACATTAACTCCTTTTGAACCATTACCTTGTACAAATCCCAAACCCCAGCCCCACAAAGTTTTGTTTTTCTCAAGGTTAGCCCATTTTACAATCATGTGCATAGTAACATTACATTTACCACCACCCCATTTCCACCCAAATCTGACTTTACATACACAGGTGGTCTGGAGATTTCACAATTCTCTCAGAACGTACTCTCTTCGGACTTCCGAGAATGAATCTTGGTGAATAGTATTGACCCTGGGTCTAATCTATGGATCAGTTCTTCACTGAGAGGTCTTTTATCTCTTGGCTATTCTTCACGGAAGACAATGTTTTTCGTAAATGTTATTGTTGGAGAACGCTTAATCTCCTGAATTTCCTTTACAGATGCACTCTGCTCTGCTAAGTAGTTGACCCAAAATGTCATATGGTAGACCTTTAATCTCATGAATGTCCAACTTGGAAGATAGACCTATTGAAACAAATACTTTCTTTCTTACAGTATCCTGGATTTCTGGATCAGCCATTATCTTTCTATTTGGAAGAAATAATCTCTTAACTGCAGTATTTGGATTCTTAGATCAGGTTTTTTCTTCTTCTTGACCATATCCAGAACCAATGGACATTGGTCTAGCTCCTATTAAGTCACCTTCAGCTTACCTATCTCCTACTGTTGATCAGGCTGGACATTTTCAGTCATGCATTCTGGTTGTTTAACTGGTGAAGTAAGCTTTTGTCAGATTCTTTTTTGTCACTTAAAGTGTGTTGTTCATTCAACGTATCTTTGGCACTGGCATTGACAACTCTGCTGCATCAGCCTGTTCATCAAACTTCTGCTGTCAGAACAACATTAGTTGAATAACCCGGAATTAGCTGGTGAGTTGCACTGTTCATTTTCATTTTCAAAGCTGCTATGTTTCGTCTTCTGATCTTTCTGCAGTAATAACAGGAGTGTTTTCATACTTAAAAATCCTGTTTAAGTGCAGACTTCACAACGAGATATGATATCTTCAATCTCTTTTGAGTTCTCCAGCATGGCTATATACCTGGCAATTCCTAAATGTCTCCAGTGTAGAAGCAAGAATAATTAGCCATTTTGTCATACACTAGTAAGTCATCAATAATTGTGAAATGTTGCTGGTGCTCAATGTGTTCTCAACCAACTCACTGGATTCTTGGTCCAGCCATCAAAAAATACTGGTGAATAAAAGCATAATGTTAGTCACTCTTCTGTTGGAGACTAGTTTGATTAAGCCTCTTTGGCTGGCTGGTCACTATTTATTGTTAGCCGTATGAAATATTTCCTTTACACATTGTAGGTATTCTCAAAAGACTCTTTCTTCTCCCAGTGAATGATTTATTTCTGGACCAGTGGTTCAACAACTGTTAGACGGAGATAGCAAGAAGTGCAGATGCTGGAGTCAGAGTCAATAGGGTGTGGAACTGGAGGAACACTGCAAGTCAGGCAGCATCAGAAGAGCAGGAAAGTCGTGTTTCGGGTTTACACCCTTCAATCAGGATGGGGGTGTGGGGATGGAAGCTGGGAAATAAATAGAGGGAGGAGGGGTGGGGCTGGGAGAATGTAGGTGGGATGGTGATAGGTGGATTCAGGTAGTCGATATTGGGGTTTGGTCAGTGGGAAGGGTGGGTCAGATAGGTAGGAAAGAAGATGGACAGGTAGTGTCAGGTCACGGAGGTGAGGATAAGGAGGAGGGTTGGACATGGGATGAGGCCAGGAGAGGGGAGATTTTGAAATCAGTGAATTCTATGTTGAAGCCATTGGGCTGTTGGCTCCTGAGGCAGAATAGGAGGTGTTGTTCCTCCGGTTTGTGTGTGGCATCAATGAGACATTGGAGGAGGCCCATGATGGACGTGTCACCAGGGGAGTGGGAGGGAAGTTAAAACGGTTGGCAACCGGAAGGTGCTGTTGATTATAGTGTACAGAGCGCAGACGCTCCATTAAAATCGTACACCGAGCCGGCACTTGGTCTCACCAATGGAGAGGAGGCTACATTGGGAGCAACGGATACAGCAGACCAGGTTGGAGGATATACAGGTGAATCCTTGTCGGATATGGAAAGGTTGTCTGGGGCTTGGACGGAAGCGAGAGGGGAGGTGTAGGGACAGGTGTAGCACCTCCTGCAGTTGCAAGGAAAGAATACAAACAATTATTTGTTTCTACACGAGTTGTTCTCTTGGAACTACTAGGACGACTTACTTCTTAAGGCAACTGAAGTTGAAACATGTATGCTGGTTTAAAAGGGAGGATCGTTAATTATGAACCACATATATTAAATTGTCTTACTCTTCTTGTGTTGTGTAGCTTTGCACATTCCTATGCTTATACCATACAGTCTCATCTTTTTAAATGGTAGCTTCTGCAATGATGTGTTTCCATTTCTTCCCAAGCTCATTGCTGTGGCCTTTATAAATCTTACTGTTAAAATTTCCAGTTCTTTCAAATTTATTTTCTTGACTTTCTTCTGCTAGATCCTTTCACTAGATTTAAATTTATTTGTTTACAACTTAAATCATTCAGATTCTGTAGCCCCGGTCTAACATTTTTCCCAGATTCCTTCACCATCTGTTCTCTGACACAATCGTATGTTTTTATTCTTCTGATGCCTTCCCAGTTATTCCAACCTCCTGCTATTGTCCTGGTCTCCCTATTTAACCCGTTTAGGCCCATTCCGACAGCTGGTTGCATCTGCAAAGTGGGCCCTGAGTGAACTCTTGGCAGCAGCGGTGGAGTCGAGTTCAGGCTGGCAGGGGAACCCAGTGGCGGCTGCGAGGTCCAGTGAGAACTTGTGGTGGCGAGATGGCGCAAGAGAGAGTGGTGACTCTTGTTCTGGCAGCACGGCGAGGTGACTCATAGCCAGCTGCTCCATGCGTATGGCCGAGCATTTAACAAGGAGGACAGTAAAGTTGAACTTTATTTATTTTTCTGCCTTTATATTCTACGTTTTGATTTATTTTTCTGCATTTTAAAGATGACGCTGGAGAGTGGCAACACTATACAAAGTACAGTGCAAAATGTTGTAAAAAAATATAAATAAATCAAATCAAAACTTGCACTTACGCCTCAAGGTGGCAGATTTCCAGGTTGACAGTGCTTAATGTGTGAGGGAGAATTCTTTTACATCTCCTTGCCTTTCCTTCTCATCTACTGCCTTTTTTTCCATACAGATCCCATTGGAAAAAAAGAGAATATATTTAACTTTACTTCCTGCAATCTCCTTAAGACTGCCTTTGACTAACACTTCTGTATTTTCTAAGTATGTCTCACTTTTCTCTCTTTTCCTACCCCATGCTCCTACTCCATGAGTATTTACCTTTGGATTGCTGAGCTCACCATTTCACTATCACTTTCTCTTTTGACAATCACATTTCAGCTGCTGACAGTCGATCTGCCTTAAGGCTGTAATGCTGTTAAGAGGGTAACTCATTTACTTGAAATATTTTCTTCGCTTCATGGTGGGACGGAAGGTCCGCACCACTACAACCCCGTGGTATTTTGCCCGATGACCATTCCTGGTAACTGGTGTTTTTGGGCACTCTTTCCACTAGATGGTACTGGACAGGGGTCATTTAAGGTAATTCACTGCTAATATTCCTTTGCTTAGACCGTGCCTAGTAATCAGTGATATTTACTCTATCACCATAGAGTAGAGTAGAGTATTTACAAAAGGACTGATCTCAGATAACAAGCAATGACAGCAATAAGTACAACCACATTTGATCACTCAAATACTAGGCCTCATGGAGCTGGCAGAGGTATATCTGCTCCCTTCAACAGCTGGAAAATAGAATTCCTTCATTTCACTCTCGGACTGTTTGTGACATCAATATAATGAACATTAACAGAAACATTACCATATACAACAAATCCAGCCTCTGCATATCCTTGTACTTGCTGACCGACACTGACTCCCAAGCAAGAATGTCTCATTTTAAAACTATCTTCCTTATTTTCAAATCATTCCATGGTCTTACCACCCCCCCCACCGTCACACACACACACACACCTTCATAATGTATTTGAACCTCACAGCATGTTGAGATATCTACACAGGGATGTGTAGAGCAGGAATGTGGAGATATCGACGCTCCTATAATTCTGACCTCAAACATCCCGATACAAATGGCTCCAATTGGCTATGTCTTCAGCTGTCTCGGCCCAAAGCTATGAAATTCCCAGCCTCAATCTGCACTGTCTATCACTCTTGTCTCATTTAAAACCTATCTTTTTGACCAAGCTTTTATCAGGCCAATATCACTTTCTGCTGTTTGTGTCATACTTTGCTTTACATCTCTATGAACAGCCTGGAAAGGGTTTATATCAAGGACACTATACTAATAACATGAGCCACAAGAACAATTGCTGTGTGGAACAGTTTATAAAACCAATCTTCATTTCAGCATACTATGCACATCATTGAAGAATGACTAATACTGTAGGTTAAAAGGAATAAGACGGATTCTTAGGCTTCATCTGCCAGCACAAAACTACCAAATAACGTCATTAAATGTTAATTATAAACAGTTGTGTTTGATGAATACCCGAACTTAAACTGAAACAAATACAATACAGGCGTTCTCTCAGAATAAGCACAGAATGTCTTTTTTAGTGACAGTAATGGAGGCATTAGGGTGAGAAGCCAATCAACAATCTTGGATTCCAAAATTTCAGCTCTTAGAAGCAATATGGTATCCAGAATTTCCTACAGGCTAAAATGACAATCTGTGCTTCAAAATAGCAGATAGACCAGAGGATGAAACTTGCTGAGTTAAAGCATTTATAGAATTCCTACAGTGAAGAAGCAGGCCATTTGGCCTAAGAGTCCACAATGATCCTCCAAACAGCATCCCACCCAGAACCCTAGCTCTGTAACCCTGCATTTGCCATGGCTAATCCACCAAGCCTGCACATTCCTGGACACTATGGGCAATCTAGCATGGCCAATCCACCTAACCCGCACATCTCTGGACTGCGGGAGGAAACCACAGCACCCAGGGGAAACCCATGCAGGCACGGGGAGAATGTGCAAACACCACACAGACAGTTGCCTGAGGCTGGAATTGAACCAGATCGCTGGTGGTGAGACAGCAGTGCTAACCACTGAGCCATCCTAAGATACATCACGTAAGGAATCACCATCCAGAGCACAACCCAAATGACACATTCAATTGAATCTCTCTAAATTGATTCCACTTACTCGTATCTCCTGCTAATGTTTAATCGGCGATAAAGTTTCACAGATATAAGCACGCCTGTGACTATTCTTCTTGGGTGTTGTCTAGAAGCATTGCAACTAACTTCAATTTTGCATGCAACTAATTAACACATTAAGATTGCTTGTCAGTTGAATTCCATAAAGTAACCGAGAATAGAAATTTTTGCCTGGAAGTTCTTATGGTGCAGCAGTAATGTCCCTACCTCTGGGGCAAAAGGCACAGGTTCAAGTCTCATCATCTCCAGAATGTGTCATAACATGTCCAAACAGCCGCCTTGCAATAGTTGGGTTCAGGATCACCTTCATCCAACAAAGAAAAAAGGGACCTGGGAGGAAATACCTCTGCCACAATAAGCAATCCTCTAATCTGAGAAATCTGTCCGCAACTTCAATCTTCATTCTAAACACAGCCCTTCATTCCTTCTTTTATGTTGAAGTGCCCTCTTGATCAGTAATCTGTTCAGGAGCACCAAGCTTTCCCAATGTGATTGCTTAGGCTTCAAAGTTGTCATTAAAAGCATTGGGGGAACCTGCCTGCCTAATCTGGATGGCAAACTCCAGGGTGACCAATTAGGAGGCAACCTCTGGGACAATTGATCTCTCAGTCTCATTGTTGGCAAAGGCTGGCTCAGGATCTAACACAGAGGTTCAGTGCCAGGGTGAGACCATTCTTCATTGGTAGGCGATCAATGGTGAGTTGTTCGTGCTACTTCCAGCACAATGAATTCCAACAGTTCCTCTTTGTCCAGAGCTGGATCATCTGCTGGTGTTTTGTGAGCCATTCCAGCAGGATGATACCTGGCAACTGACTGGAATTCTTCCAGAAATTATTTATGTCTTGTGATTGGCAGCCATGTTTTAGTTCAGGAAAGTTCAGATCTCTCCATGTCTTGTGGACATAACACAACCAGCATCAATGGATTTAGCAAATGGCTTTGTTGCTCTCCAAGCATGGTATGTTTGAGAATTGGTTTATTCATAGCCAGTGGCCATTTAGAGATAAGAAAAATGCTTAAGCAGTTAATACATCCAACTAGCAAATTATTGTGGGTTAACTTCTTCATCCATAACGCAAGAAACATGTGCATCCTAGTATTGTAGATGCTAGGTGAAACATTTTAAAAAAGCCGTGGGAAATATTTCCACATTGAAAAGGTAGTACATACACAAATATAACTGCTGTTGTAAATGGACAGGTTCACAATTTGTTTCAATGCAGGTTAAAAATTAGGATGTCACATTAAATGCCAAAATAGGTAATGAAAAGTGGAGAGCAATGATTGGTTTGAAAGACCTTTCCTTACACAACTTTTATCATGAATCATTTAACAAGTAATAACATAGCAAGACAGTGAAACAAATTAATAGTGTTAAAGATTGAGTCTCTCTGTTGCTGGCAATCTAAGTAAAGGTGACAATGTAAGTGACTCTTAATACCCTCAAAAGCCTCTTGAGCATTCTCGTTTTTTTCCATTTATACTATTTTAGTCATTACTCTTCTAAATATTGCATTCATGTTTCTCCATAATTCAAACACACCATCCTTACTTCCTACAGTTCATTTTGCCCAAGGGATCAGGGAAGGTTAGAATGGGCCGGTATATCTCGAGAATCTGGGTTTCAATATAACCCACATGAATGTAACAATACTTATTTCTTTGTAACAGAAGGCCCAAGTAAAAAATGTTTAGAGCAACTGATATCAGTGTTGAAATGGGAAAATGTTTAATTTCCAACCATTAACATTAATTAGATGTACATACAAATAAACAAATAACAAAAAAATGTCTATGTTTGTACTTTATTCACATATATTTAAATCAAAACATAAAACTATTTAGAAATAAACTACAGACAACCTAATTAATATAGTTTTACGATTAGTTTGTTAATTTACATTGTATACAGTGAAAAAAGTATTGAAAACTTATTGACAATAACATTCAGTAAACAGTTCACATACAAAAGTTTAAAAGTAGTTTGCGATGTTTGAAGTTTACTATGTTCCCACAGTTAGAATAAATTTCAACCAAAGGAACAATATTTAACAAAAAGTATCCTCCTCCCAAAAATAGCTCAACTCCTTTAAAAAAAATAAATTTGTCAAATAATTTCAAAAAGTTTTTATTTTGAAAAGATCAGTAACCAATATGCCTTTCTAGAATGCTTTATACCAATTGCACAAAAGGGGAAAGTTAAATTTAACAGATTTGTTTTCCAACCAAACGCAATATTTAGTAAAAGCAATCTGAAGGCAAGAAATTGAGTAGAGATCTGTCAACATACAAAATAATAGTGCCAACTATTTTATAAACTATAATTTTAGGCTTGTCTTTTATTTCATATAAGCCATAACCAAAGGCCATTATTTAGGGTACACATTATTTCATTCCCAATGGGCATTAATATCTGGTAAAAGTTCAATTTACAATTCAACTAACTTAGTAAAAAAGGACTATTACTTAAAGACATTAAAGGAAACAAAAATAATAGAATAATAGAAAATGTAACTCATATCAGAATGTTTTACCCCAATTAATTTTGGTTGTATTTTAAAAGGCAAGGCCAGAAATTACTGTTGGCAATATTAATACATGAAACAAAAAATACATACTTTGACCACAGTTCTGTTTTTATTAAAGTCATTCAACACCCCCATTAAAATAACAGAAATATCATGCAAATATATTCGGCATTCATCTAACTCTCACCTTTGATAATTAGATGCACGTTATACCATATTGTGAAACTGAGTGGTCAAAGCTTCCTGAAAAGAACATTACTTGGTCTAGGTTACAAGTTATCAGGTCATTCTAGAAAATGAGAAAGCAAATGCAGTAATCGTTTAAGTGCCCACATGATTTAAATGTAATTTTTCTTTTGTTCTATTTTAAAAAGCAAAGTTGAAACAAAAAACATAGTAAATGCTATTCCATTTATCCAAACTGACAAACATATGATAGCAATGTTTTGAGCAAATATGCAAAACCGTAAGTACTGTATTCAAAGTTGTATCTATATGTAGTTCTTTCAGCTTGGCTTAATGCTAAAATTGAACCATTTGTCAAGGGGACATATCATACAAATGCAGAATTGTATATCATCTATAATTCACTGCCAAATTATCTCAATTTGCAAATACTTCATAATGCAAGGTGTCCATTTTCATAACTCCTTCACATAAATTTCAGGTGCTTGAATTAAGTACATTCTTAAAACAGATGGTTTAATTTAATGTAGATATACAGCCAAAATGATAAAGATCTGAACTCAGCCAAATAAATCACTCTTCAAAATAGGAGTCAGTATGAGAAAGGGTAGGACATTTTGCTAATACAATAGCAAAAATGTCCAGTAGTATTGTTTTTAATGCTTCAATTTCTGAACATAAAAAGCCCTTTGACTAGCGCATAACTGATAAAGAAACATTTCCTGGGGATTGAAGATGCACTGCATTTTGTTTTCTAATACAATCTGGTTTTTAAAGCATTAGAATCTTTCCACAAGCATTCAAAATGGCAGAGATGGGACCTTCTAAAGGACTAAATACGAGCATTCTATTCACTGGAAATTACGTATATTGCCGCATAAGGTGCATTGTAAAAGGTTTTAACACTAGGATATATATTAAGGTTAAAAGATGCACCCCTGAAAAATGTGTTACCAAGTCAACACTGATCAATGGGTGTTCCTTTACCTAAAGAGAGGCAGCCCAGGGTGGGCTAATCAAATAAATTTCAAGCCTGTTACAACTGCATGCATGCAACATTGATCACACATCATGACTCATCAATTTTTTTATTTATACAATGCATTAAGTAAACTATAACTTTAAAAATGAAACTGAAATGGGCAAAGATTTAGAAGCGACTTAGGGACAATTTTCTGCTCAAAATTGTAACATTATCACCACAAAATACAAAAAGTAAAATGTTGTGGATTTGTGTGATCACACCCCATGTGAGTAATTTCTTTCACTGGACTGTACAAGCAATTATTTGCATTTTCCCATTTTCAGTTCAAGTAAAATTGCCATTTTGGAGAAGAGACAGCTTGGTGAAGCCCCAGGTAATGAAATCTCTAAAATACAGTCATGAACTTTACTTCTTAATGTTTACAGTTAATTGAAAACACAACATCGAAAAATAGTGTTGTATACTGCACTTTAAGTTTGGAGTTTTAATAATACAATTCAGTTTCAATGCCAAAGGGTCATCAAATCTACTACCACTGTTCCCAGCTAAAGTCATCACCTCTACCAAATACTAAGAAAAAGCCCAAAATGGTGAGGAAGATTACTGCATTGCCTGCCAGCACGAGTCCACAGGCTCCCCACTGGATCTGAAACATGGAACAGAGATTAAAAATCTCAACATGATGGCCTGACTAAAATTCTTACATTATTTGTCTCCTTCTACAATATGACCATTTAATAAGACTAAAAAGTATTTTGTATGCTGCCTGCAAGGTTGTCATTATGTTCTGGCTGGGTTATATTCTCTTACAGCCCCTTGGAGGGCTTTCCATAATGAAGGAACCAATTCCAATACTCAAAACAGCAGGAGCCCTAGAGAAGTATATAATGTGCAAGGGAAATTTAACAAGCAAATTAAGGGAACAAAAAGAGGGCATAAAAGAATAATGACAGGTAAAATAAACGAAAATCTAAAATTATTTCACAAGTACCATGAGGATAAAAGAATAACTAGGGAAAGAGGGGAGCCCATTAAGGACCACAGTGGGTAGGGTTCTAAGTGAATACTTGTCTTGGTATTTGCTAATGAGAAGGATCACGTAGGTATAGAAATCAGGGAGAAGGACCATGATCTCCTTAACGAAATTAACACAGACACAGAGGAGGTACTACGTGGTCTGACAGGCTTAAAAGTAGATAAATTTCAGGGTTAGATGAAATGTCTCACAGGCTGTTGAGTGACATAGGGAGGAAAAAGCAGGGATGCTGGCAATCATTTTCAATTCCTCTCTGGCCCCAGGAGAGGTGCTAGAGGACTGGAAGAGAGCCAATGTGGTACCAATATTAACAAAGTGAGCAAAAGGATAAACCAGGAAACTACAGGCCATTCAGTCTAACCTCAGAACTGCTTCCAATAGTTTCCCCATGACTCAGGGACAGAATCTGGGACTAATCAAGAACAGGTGGCAAAATTCTGCAAAGGGGAGGTTATGTTTGACCAACTTAATTGAATTTTTCAAAGAAGTAACCAGGTGTGTAGATGATGGCGACGCATTCGACACAGTCCATTTGTACTTCAGCAAGGCTTTTGATAAGGTCCAACGTAAGAGACTGATGGCAAACACAAGAGCCCGTGGGATCTAAGGAAATTTGATTAACTTGATTCAAAATTGACTAAGTGACAAGAAACAGAGAGTGATCATCAAGGGGAATTTTTGTAACTGGAAACCTGTGTCCAGTGGGATGCCCAAGGATCTTACTGTTTGTAGTATGTACACAAGATTTAGGTCCGAGAATGAGATGGTTGGTCAGTAAACTCACAAATGATACCAAAGCATGGGGATTATGTTCAGCATGGACTGGTTGGACCAAAGGGTCCGTTTCCATGCTTTATGACTATGACTCTGTAAACGGTTGGGATGCTAAACATTGAGGATAGCCTTAGATTACAGGAAGACACAGACAGGCTCGTCAGTGACAAATAGAATTCAATCCGAACAAGTGAGGTGATGTACTACCGCAAGATAAACAAGGAAATACACGATGAATGATAGGACCCTGGGATATACCGAGAGTCAGAGAGACATTGGTGTGTATCCAGTCTCTTAAAGTACCAAGACAGGTAGATAACGTGGTTAAGACAGCATATGGGATATTTGCCTTTACTACCTGAGGAATAGCATTTAAGAACAGGGAGGTTAAGCTGAAAAATGTTGGTTAGGTCACAGCTAGAATATTGTATGCAATTCTGGAACCCACATTATAGGATAGATGTGATTGCACGGGTCAATCTGTACAGAAGATTTACCAAGATGTTTACCAGGAGAATTTCAGTTATGAAGAAAGACTAAGTAGATTGGGATATTTTCCTTGGAGCAGTGGAGACTGTGGGAGACATGATTGAGATATATAAAATTACAAAGGGCTTAAATGAGAAGGAACAGTTCCCCTTAATGGAGGGATCAATGACAAGGTCGCACAGACTCAAGGTTAGGGGCAAGGTGTTTTTCGGGGATGAAAGGAAAATGATTTAAAAAAAATCACCCAGATGACGACGGAAATCTGGAATTTATTGCCTGTAGGGTGATGGAAGCAGCAACCATATCACATTCAAGTAGTATTTGGATGTCCACTTGCGATGCCAAAGCATACAAGGCTATGGGCCAAGTGCTGGTAAATGGGAATGAGAATAGTTAGGCAGTTGATTCCAACTGGCGCAGACTCAATAGACCAAAAGGCCCTTTTTCTGTGAAGACCTTTCTGACTGTATAATGAAGCATTTTTGAGTCAACAAACAGATTATATAAACTGCTATTTATATTACCCAAATGATAATCTTCAGATCCAAAGGAAGGAAGAACATTGCTGGATAGTGACAATTTTAATTATCATTTTGAATTATAGTATATAATAACGTAAACATTTCATATGTAACAAATGCATAAAGTGTTGGAGTAATTCAGCAATCTGGCAACATCTGTGAAAGAGAAAGAAGTTTACATTGAGTCCAATGATTTTCCAGTTACCTCTAAGACATCTTCCCTCTCCAGCATTATCCCTGCTCCTTTTCCTTCTGATCATCTTGGAGCGAGAAATATTCAGCACCTAATTCTTTCTTTGTTCGAGTCAGATCTTCATTGTCGTCACATTATCAAATTCCCATGTGACTATTCACATGTGTAGTGGACCAGGGTGCTCACAAATTTGCAAAGGGCTACAAACAATTAAAACTCTCTCTCTTTCTCAGTCAGAGAAACGATTCGTCACTTGGGACAGGGGAATTAAATTGATGTGGTTTTGGACAACTAGTTATTGGAACACCCTCTATCTTGTGTTTCATTAACTGTTCTTTTTTTTGCCTCTGATAGAATTTAATAATTTACAGACTCTATTTTCAAAATTTAAAACAAATAATTAACATCCAGAGTAGTCTACTTTGGACGTGGGGGAAAAACCCACTAGTAAATGTTAAAACTAAATAAGACGGCATATGGTGGTTGGTACTTGACTAAAAACTTACCACTGAAACTCGAGCAAGAATTATTGGGAGCCCAAAGGCAGAAACAACAATTCCTGTAGTGAAGAAGTATGCAAGTTCACGACAAGCACTGCTCGCTGCATCAGTGTCATCTCCCAATCTTCGTGCAATAAAACTTGGAATGGGCGACAGGAAGTAAAAGATCAGCACAAACAATGGCCAGTAAACACTGTGGAGGGATTAAAAATGAGAGAGAGCACAATTAAAATGGCAAGATTATTGTTAAAAGCCTAACAATAAACTCCAATAGAACAGACATTTGTATGTCTCTGATGGAGGCAGGACTTAATGTTATCCCACAGCCATTTCAGAAAACTGTCAACAAAGCTAATAATGCTTGATCAGAGGTACCCAAGTTAATAGACACAATGTAAACAATGTTGCAAGCTGGTATAAAACATGAGGCAATTAAGTAAGACGCTTTGGTTTGAAAACTTGCAGACAGTAGGAAAAAGGTAATAGAAAGTTGCACTGAAATAAATTCTCACTTTGGCAGCATATAAAAGCATTAACAAGGAATCTGGTAATGGTAATGTTTCACCTTCCATTTGGTGATTTCCAAGCATCTGTTTATTTAAGACTAAATTTCCTCTACATCCCTTGAGAGTTCTAGCTCCCTGACAGAAGTCCCTTGTGTAACATTGCTTCCAATGTTCTGCCAACCAGGAAGTTGTTTTTGGTTGGATGCACAAGGGATGTTCTGAAACTTTAAACTCAAAAATGGAAGGGAAGGCCCGTAGCAGGGCAAGGGAGAGGGATATAGGACAGCAGAACAGAACAAAATGCTAACCAAAATGAACAGGAGAGAGCACAAGAATTCACCAATAGTGGAGAAAGCAAGGTGGTGTAATAGGAGCTAGAAACTGGTTATGGACAAATGCGATTGTTAGGAAGGTTCTGAAACCGGCAGTTTGGGTTCCATTTTTCACAAAACTGCTACACTTTGACTACACTCACCAACCCCTACAAACTTCAAATATTGGTAACTCCCAGTAGCCCATTAGTCCTACCACAGTCAATCCCCTTTAATGCTCCCTACTGTCAAATCTCCCCACTCCTACCACTAGTTCTGTTTGGACCGGTTTTGTCTCCCAAACATGTTAGATATCAGAGCATTTGCAGTGTTCTTCAACCACAACATTTGTGAAAATCTTGAATCACCCTTCCCAATGCACACAGATCTAAAACAAATCGCCCATTATTTCAGCCATTGACCAGATTTCATAATTCGCTCTTCTAGGTTCCCAGGCCTTGGACTATCATCAAGGTGCTGCTACTCTCCAAGGCATCTATCTCATTGCTATCAGAATCCAGCCCCTACTTTTACAAGACTGCTCCTCATTTCCCCTGTAATAAGGAAAAGCCAATCTCCCTAATATTATGACTTAACATTGAGAAGCGTTCACTAACTAGTAAATAGGAATCACTACCTCTGGTTGTTTTTCACCCCTCCGCTCTCTTCCCTGACCTCTGGTTGCTAAAGTTAGAGACTTGCACCATGGATTTTCAGCATTACACACATTCAAATCAGAAACTGCATGTTATTGGAATGTTTTTGATGTTTTGAAAATAAACATTAAGCTTACGAGGCGACCAACACTAGGTTGTTTTTGGCTTTATTTTCCCTGCATATTTGAAGCCAGAGAAGCAACAGCAGCAGAGTGGTAAATGATCGAACAGTAGGATGGCAAGCAATAAAACAAAAAGAGTACTGAACTATTTCCAAAGACCTGCCCATTCTGTGCATTAAATATCAAGATTTTCTTGAACAAACTGGTTTTTACTCATTAAAAAAGAATCTTACCCATACTGTTCAAGGGCACAGCCTAACATGAGGAAGGTTAGACCTATGGCACCACTGAAAGATAAGCCAACCAGAGCTGCAATAAAAGTGAGAAAAGAGCAAGTTATAGTAGTATTGTACCAGTACACTATTAGAAATATTTTACCTCCAGTAATGGGGCTGAGTTATTATTCCTTGTGCTTAACAAAATGAAGTAGTTTGTTGCAAGAGTGTTAATTCTTCTTTCAACTACCACTTCTTTGTTCATCACAGCTTTCAATAGCATTTTGTTTTATTACAAACACAACAGTTTGTATTGCCACAATTTTCCTTCTTTTTCTGTTCTTCCTGCACACCCTTCCTCCTCCCTATACTGAAATAGAGGCTATTGACTCATCTCTTGTCCGAACTCATTTTTTTTCTCAGCCTCCTAAAACTGGAATTCCATAACTTACAAGGAATTTCTTGAAAGCTATAAACTTTTTTGGAACCCACGTTAGCAACAATTAACTTTCTTTGATTTCCTTGCTTTTTTAAATCTTGCCGATAGCTTTCACATAAACCTGGCCTTCCACCAAGGTACACTGTGTAACTGTTTTGCCGTTGACCATTTTCATGTTATTTCATTCAGTTTCTATTTTAACTGTATTAGCAATATTCCAGAGCAGATGTCTTCTATCAATCTGTATTAAATGTATGGATTTGAAGCAGCATCACATTCCAATTGGTCCACAGGGAACTGGTTACCCATCTTTCCATTGAGTGATTAGTGTAAACTCCATGTCATCTCTGTCGATCAGACTGTTTGTCAGAAACAAAGTTAACTCTGGGGGATTCAGTTTGCTTTGTTCATAGTATGGCAGATTTTCTAATGCCTAACTATCCCAAACTCACTAACCTGAAGTGACAATGACTCTCTTTTTTCCCTTTATTCATTCACGGGGCAAGGGCGTCGCTGGATGGGCAGCATTTATTGTACATCCCAAATTGCCCACAGGGCAGGTCAGAGTCAACCACATCGCTGTGGGTCTGGAGTCACATGTAGGCCAGGCCAGGTAAGGATGGCAGTTTCCTTCCCTAAAGGACATTAGTGAGCCAGATGGGTTTTTGCAACAATCGACAATGGTCATCATTAGACTGTTAATTCCAGATAATTATTGAATTCAAATTCCACCATCTGCCAAGGCAGGATTTGAACCCTGGTCCCCAGAACATTATCTGGGTCCATGTATTAACAGTCCAGAGATGATACCACTAGGCCATCGCCTCCCCTATGCCAGTGGTTTGACTTGCTCTATTTTGTCCCTCATTGAATACTCCTAAACTCCATGCTTCTCAATGTAACCCTCATCTCCACCCATCAGAGTAAATTGCAAATCAACTAGAGTCAGAATCAATCCCTGTCCCTTCTCCAAATTAGAGGTGTCAAAACGACTTGCAACATCTCTCTTGCATTAGCTAATTCAGGACAGAAGTTCTAAGTTTGACCCAGTGGGAGTGCTCATGCTTGTGTCCAAAGGTTGTGATTCCAAGCTCCCTCCAGAGCTGGAACATAAAATCTAAATGAATACTTCAGTAGAGCACGGAGGAAAATTTGCATTGTTTGGTAGGAAAATGAAAGATAATTTGTCCATTAAATGTGTTGTATCATTCAGTTAGATTATGATGGAACTATACTCAACTTCATTTAGTATCACAGAAACATACAGAATGAAGTCATATGGTCCATCATGTCTACACTGGCTCTTGATCCATATCACTTGATATCTTTATCAAATGAAGTTCTCTCAAGAGAAGTCCTGAAAATTTCAAAAGACTCAGCAGGCACAAGCACCAAATGGAGAGTATTCCATACTGCTTCGTGATTTCACTCTTGAATGGTTGAGCTCTCAGTTTAAAATTGCATCTCCTTGTTCTGGAACTCCTCACCCAAGGAAATGGTTTCTCTGTATTTACAGTATCAAATCCTTTTATCAAGT
Organism: Rhincodon typus; assembly: GCF_021869965.1. Classification (NCBI taxonomy): domain Eukaryota; kingdom Metazoa; phylum Chordata; class Chondrichthyes; order Orectolobiformes; family Rhincodontidae; genus Rhincodon; species Rhincodon typus. The sequence goes on along the minus strand of NC_063341.1, from coordinate 30,667,573 downwards.
CAAGCACCTGAATCAGACCATTCTTCAATCTTTCTTGGGCCAAACCTCATACTCCCCGACATCAAAAGTCTTTTGCCACAATTTAACCTGCTCACCTTTCAGATGAAACAACAGACTGAGCTCCATTCTGTCTGTTCAGGTGGTTGGAATGGATATGACAGAATGTGAAGAGCAGGAAGCTATCCTAATACTCTTAAGTAACAATGACAAAACAGATTCAGTGTCCATTATCCAACTTTTGGATATTTGCTGCTGAGCAGGAACCTACTTCAATAGGGGGTGATTCATTAAGCACACTGGGCCAGTCTGAAGACCAGGACGGAACAACTGCAACACAATTCTTTTTAAAAAGCCTTGGAGGCCAATATGTAGACACTCATTAATCCATACAACTTGGTCCTGCACTGAGCTGTGTACCTTCTGACTGAAAAATTGAGAAAATACAGGGCCCACATATCCCAAGAACTGTTTGAAAACCAAGTGCTGAAGAAACTCAGTAGGTCCGGCAGCATCTGAGAAGAGAGAAACAGAGTAAACGTTTCAAGTCCAAGGCCTGTATCTGGGCTTTAGGTATTCTATGACTCATCTTCAAAACCTGACATTGCATCGTTATACAATGATCTCTGCTGAAAAGTGCAAAATGGACATTAAACAAGAACTGGACAAACGTACTGTTCAATAGCAAGTGAATAGTCTGCTTGGGGTAGAATATTCACTTTGGGCACAATTGCAATCTAGGTATAAACACAGCTTTTTTTTTGAGACCAGCTCACCACCCCAGCTTCTACTCAAACTCATTTGCAATTTTTTTCTTTATTCATTCACAGGGTGAGGGTGTCGCTGGCCAGGCAGCACTTATTATCCATCCCTAACTGCCAAGACAGCAGTTCAGAGTCAGAGTCAATCACATTGCCGTGGGTCTGGAGTCACATGTAGGCCAGACCAGGTAAGGATGGCAATTTCTTCCCTAAAGGACATTGGTGAACCAGATGGGTTTTTCCAACAAATCGACAATGGATTCATGGTCATCATTAGACTCTTAATTCCAGATAATTATTGAATTTAAATTCCACCATCTGCCCTGGCAGGATTCAAACCCGGGTCCCTAGAACCTTATCTGGGACTCCAGATTAACAGTCCAGCAATACTACCACTAGGCCACTGCCTCCCCTGAAGGTAATATCTGTGATGTTGATGTTAGGAAGGAGGATGTGCTAGAAATTTTGAAAAACATGAGGATAGATAAGTCCCCTGGGCCAGACGGTATATACCCAAGATTTCTACAGGAAGTGAGGGAAGAGATTGCTGCTCCTTTGGCAATGATCTTTACGTCCTCACTGTCCACTGGAGTAGTACCGGAAGATTGGAGGGTGGCAAATGTCATTCTCTTGTTCAAGAAAGGGAATAGGGATAATCCTGGAAATTACAGACCGGTCAGTCTTACTTCTGTGGTGGGCAAGTTATTGGAGAAGATTCTGAGAGATAGCATTTATGATTATTTGGAAAAGCACAGTTTGATATCTCTGCTCGTGTACTCGGATCCTCTCGCTGTGAAGGTCAACATACCGTTTGCCTTCTTCACCACCCTGCTGTGCCTGCATTCTTACTTTCAGTAACTAGTGTACAAGGACACCCAGGTCTCATTGCACCTCCTGCAGTGATCACAGTCTTGGTCACCATTACACAAGTTTTATATTACGTGAGGGGCAGGTCATGCCTCACAAGCCTTACTGAATTCTCGGAGGATGTGACAAAACACATCGATGAAGGTAGAGCAGTGGATGTGGTGTATATGGATTTTAGCAAGGCATTCGATAAGGTTCCACATGGTAGGCTCATTCAGAAAGTAAGGAGGCATGGGATTCAGGGAAATTTGGCTGTATGGATACAGAACTGGCTGTCCAATAGAAGACAGAGGGTGGTAGTAGATGGAAAGTATTCAGCCTGGAGCTCAGTGACCAGTGGTGTTCCACAGGGATCTGTTCGGGAACTTTGCTCTTTGTGATCTTTATAAATGACTTGAATGAGGAAGTGGAAGGGTGGGTTAGTAAGTTTGCCGATTACACCAAGGTTGGAGGAGTTGTGGACAGCGTGGAGGGCTGTTGTAGGTATTAACGGGACATTGACAGAATGCAGAGCTGGGCAAAGAAGTGGCAGATGGAATTCAACCCAGAAAAAAGTGTGAAGTCATTCATTTTGGAAGGTCGAATTTGAATGCAGAATACAGGGCTAATGGCAGGATTCTCAGCAGTCTGGAGGAACAGAGGGATCTTGGGGTCCACGTCCATAGATCCCTCAAAGTTGCTACCCAAGTTGATAGAGTTGTAAAGAAGGAGTATGGTGTGTTGGCTTTCATTGGCAGGGGAATTGAGTTTAAGAGCCGTGAGGTTATGCTGCAGTTCTATAAAACTCTGGACCACACTTGGAATATCGTGTTCAGTTCTGGTCACCTCATTCTCGGAATGATGTAGAAGCTTTAGAGAGGGTGCAGAGGAGATTTACCAGGATGCTGCCTGAACTGGAGGGCAGGTCTTAGGAGGAAAGGTTGAGGGAGCTAGGGCTTTTTTTCCATTGGAGCGAAGAAGGATGAGAGGTGACTTGATAGAGGTTTACAAGATGATGAGAGGCATAGATAGAGTGAATAGTCAGAGACTTTTTCCCAGGGCGGAAATGACTATTATGAGGGGACATAATTTTAAGGTGATTGTAGGAAGGTATAGGGGTGACGTCAGAGGTAGGTTTGTTTGTTTGTTTTTTTTTTTTTACACAGAGAGTAGTGGGCATGTGGAATGCGCTGCTGGCAGTGGTATGGACTCAGATACTTTAGATTTAAGTGACTCTTGGATAGGCACATGGATGATAGTAAAACGTAGGGTATGCAGCGTAGATTGATCTTAGTAGGATAACAGGTCGGCACAGCATCGTGGGCCAAAGGGCCTGTACTGTGCTGTACTGTTCTATGTTCTATGTTCCAGAACAAAGTAGGAGTGTCTAATCCATCATTTGTGAATAATCCAATTTAAATATCTAAAATAACTATGTAAAAGCAAAGTAATCTGTTTCTTAATAAATTAAAAGAAAATTCAAGTGCTATTTTACCCACCAATGAGCATTCTTGCACCCCCAAAAATCCAGCTTAATGTCTGGAGCCTCCTCAAATTTCGGAAGTGGGGTCAATTAAAGGAGACAGTGAAATTGTGGTTATGTTGCACCACAGTAATCCAGGGCTATTGCTAATGCTGTGGAGAACGCGTACAAATCTCACTATGGCAGCTGATGGAATTTACATTCAGAAAATGAAACCTGTAATATAAAACCTGTGTAATGGTGACCAAGACTGTGATCACTGCAGGAGATGCAATGAGACCTGGGTGTCCTTGTACACTAGTTACTGAAAGTAAGAATGCAGGCGCAGCAGGGTGGTGAAGAAGGCAAACGGTATGTTGAACTTCACAGCGAGAGGATCCGAGTACACGAGCAGAGATATCTTGCTGCCATTGAACATGGCCTTGGTGAGACCACATGTAGGTATTGTGTGCAGTTTTGGTCTCCTTATTTGAGGAAGAATGTTCTAAGGTTTACCAGACCGATTCCTGGGATGGCAGGACTAACATGCGAAGAGCGACTAGTTTGGTTAGAACTGTATGCATTGGAGTTTGGAAGCAGGTTGTTTCCAATGACTGGGGGGGTTCAGAACCAGGGGTCACAGTCTAAGGATATGAAGCAGACCATTTAGGATTGAGGACAACTTTCTTCACCTAGAGAACACTGGGTTTATACAATTCTCTGGCATAGAAAGCAGTTATAGCCAGAACACTGAATCCTTTCAAGGAGGAATTAGATAGAGTTCTTAGGGCTAAAGAAATCAAAGGGTACAGGGCAAGGTCAAAAACAGGGCACTGAGTTGGAAGATCAGCCATGGTCATATTGAATGGCAGGGAAGGTTGAAAGGGTTAAATGACATACCCCTGCTGATTGTGAGAAATATAGAAACTATGATAATAACAACATCTTGCATTTATGTAGCATCCTTAACATTACAAAATGTTGCATTCTGAATAATAAGTTACATAAGGGGAGATTACACAATAATCACCAAAAGTTTGGTCATCAAAACATGTTTGAAGGAATGTCTTCTGGGGGAAAGAGAGACAGAAAGTTTTAACAAAGGGATTCTAGAGTTTAGATCCTTAATAGTTTAAAGCGTGACCACCAACAATGAATGGATTAAATAAGAGATGCATAAATTGGTAAAATTAGACAGTAACAGGGTGACTCGGGGTGAGTTAGGATACAAACACTTTTGAGTTTTGGATGCTGTTGAATTTATGGAGGTTGGAAACTCGGACATCAAGGACTCAATACAGCAGCACTGGCAGAGATAGAGCCAGGCAATGCTGGCAGAGGTGAAAATAGGCAGTTTTAACAAAGGCACAGATAGGCTGTAGTAATCCTATCTGGTGCTGTGGTTCGTTCTGTTGGCGTGGTCTGCTTCTAGATCAACTCTTTGAGAATTAGCACCGAAGATTGAGGAAACTCAATTTATACCGAGGAATTTTAAATGCAAATTACATCCAATGGTTTGCATTTTGTCAAATTTGGGGAAATTATACAGGTGAAGTGTGAAATGCAGGAGGACCTCTCATTATAGTAGAGCCAAAGCTAAGCCAGAAGATGAGAAAATTAAAAAAAAAGTGCAGGTAAGGGAAACAGAGGAAAGCCAAAAAAAAAATGCTACTCTCAGACTACACCTGTCATATATATTCCCTTCAAGAATTTATAGTACTCTTAAAAAAATGTGAATTCAGATGTTCCCACGCCAGTAGTCTCACACAAACTGAATAACCACTAATGGAAAAAAAAGTAATGGGGATTAAATGTGAATGAGACAAGAAACAGAAAGCAACTGAAAGCAACTGTGCTTCACACCAAAGAGGACTTGTCTGAGTTTTCCTAGAGTGCTTCTTTAATATTATAAATATCCACAGATTTGAGCAAAGAAAAATATGGCTTTTGAAGAACTGTATGTTAGAGAGAGAAAATACTGCAGTACCATCTAGTGTCCAACTAACAATCAAGACACTGAACAACTGTTCACAATGCTACCATTCACATCATCTCTAGACAGATTTTTTTTTTTTTTTTTGCTTTCCTGATACCATTCCCTTTGCCCTTGCACCATGAAACCTTTGTATTTAATCACCTCTACCGTCTATCTTATCATTGACCATCCCTTTCTCTAGCTTGAAACCTATTATCTCTGACTTTTCCCAGTTCTAAAGAATGTTCACAGATTTGAAAATTTAACTGTTTTTCCTCTCTCTGTAGATGCTGCCAGATCTGCCGAGTATTTCCAGCACTGTGTTTTTCTAACATTAATCAAGAATTTGCCAAGTTTTAGTCTCAATAGGAACAAAGTGCAGTGAAGCATAATGATTCAGAAAAAAAAAAGCCTTTGCCTTTCCAAACTTCTCTGATGCTTAAGAATTCCTTTTTGTATTCCACTTAAACAATCAGATCATATTCTAAAAAAAAATTAAGAGGGATACTTGGGAAAGGCTCACCTTATTAGCATGCTCGTGAAATAAATATTAGGACATAGTAACATATGGCTTTATGACGAAAGGAGAAGAAGGGTTGAGCCAGGACTTGGCAATGGACTTTCATTTTTGTGCCCAAACCTCAGAACCACTAAAGAGATGGTGGCCTCAAACAAACTAACTGCCAAACACATTTTTATGGTCTGTCTGGCAGCAATAAACAACAGTGCTGGAACAACTAGTCGAATATGTCCACTTGCCTCTTTTTTAATGTTTCTGATACTACATTTTTAAAACTCAAGTGCAACCTTCCACTTGATATTCACTGGTTTGAGATAAGTGACTGAGACTTTAGTTACTTTCAATTCATTTTCTTAAAATAAAAGTGTACATTTTATCAGCTTAATACACTTCACGGATGTGGAAAAATCTATGATTTTCTGATTAGTGGTGTTTCTTCTTTTGTACTCAATTTAAGTACATGAATTTAGTCATGTGTACTTTTATATGTTCGCCCTTAATTAGCATTTTAGAATTTCAGTTGGAGAAAACGATTGCAGAGTAAAAAAAAAATGTATTTATGTGGTCTTTCACAACTCCAGGACATTCCAAAGTGACTGCAGCTTATGAAAGATGTTCTTAAAATATAGTCACTGTAATGAATGCAGCTGCTAAATTATATACACCAAGGTTCTTCAAACAACAAGGAAATAAACAACTGTTTGTGGAATATATTCATACAGAAATTTATAGTAGAAAAAAGTTGGCAGATGCATGAGCAAAGAGAATGAAACAAGAAGCACATATAGACGTATCTTAATTTTGAATCGCAAAAGGACCCAAAGTATACAGCCATAAATTTTGTTCTTTCAAACTTCATTTTGATTCTAATACAGTGATGAAATTTGATTTCTTACAGGTCTATTGTGGAAAATGGTGGATCCGATTTGATTTGCTAAACTAAGAGTCTCATAAAAATTAAACTATAATGGCTTATGATGTAAGCAAATTATGGGAGAGGCGATGGCCGAGTGATATTACTGCTAGAGTATTAATCCAGAAATTCTGTCAATCTTCGCAAGACCCAGATCCAAATCCCACCACAGCAGATGATGGAATTTGAATTCAATAAAAACAAAATCTGGAAGAATCTATTGATCGCCATGAAACCATTGTCAATTGTTGGAAAAACTCATCTGGCTCACTAATGTCCTTCAGGGGAGGAAATCTGCCATCCTCACCTGGTCTGGCCTACATGTGACCCTGGAGCCACAGCAATGTGTTTGACTCACAACTGCCCTCTGAAATGGCCTAGGAAGCCACTCAGTTGTATCAATCACTACAAAGTCTCAACAAAAATGAAACAGGACAGACCACCTGGCATTGACCTAGACACCAGAAAAGACAATGACAGAAACTGCCGACCTTACAAAATCCTCCTTACTAACTTTTTTTTTGCGGATGGGTTACATAGGCTAACATAGTCATATTCACAGAAACGTACCTTACAGACATTGTCTCAAACATCACCAAGAGCATCCCTGGATATGTCATGTCCACCAGCAGGACAGACACAGCAAAGGAGGCGGGACAGTGGTATACAGTCTGGAGGGAGTAACCTTGAGAGTCCTTTTCAGTGACTCCGGATCCCATGAAGTCTCATGGAGTCAGGTAAAACACGGGCAAGGAAACTTCCTACTGATTACTACGTACCGTCCTCATTACGATGATGAATCGGTGCTCCTCGTGTTGAGCAACACTTGGGAGGAAGCACTGAAGGTGGCAAGGGCATAACATTAACTCTGGGTGAGGGATTTCAATGTCCATCATCAAGAGTGGCTTGGCAGCAGTACTACTGATTAGGACCTGACCAGCTCAAAGGACACAGCTACTAGGCTGGGTCTGTGCTGAGGGAACCCACAAGAGGGAAAAACATACTGGACCTCATCCTCACCAATCTGCCAGCTGGAGATGCATTTGTCCATGATAGTATCGGTAAGAGTGACCACCAGACAGTCCTTGGGGAGACAATGTCCTGTCTGCTCACTGAGAATACTCTCCATCGCATTGTGTGGCACTAGCACCATGCTAAAACAGATCCAGCAACTCAAGACTGGGCATCCATGAGGCACTGTGGGTCATCAACAGCAGCAGAATTGTACTCCAACACAATCTGCAACCTCAGACTGGCATATACACAGTTCAACCATTACTATCAAGCCAGGGTATCAAACCTGGTTCAACAGAGTGCAGGAGGGCATGCCAGCAGCAGCATCAAGTATACCTGAAAGCAAGGTGCCAAGCTGATGAAGCTACCAAACAGGACTACTAGGATGTCAAACAAGTGATAGACAGAGCTAAACGATTCCACAACCAAGGGATCAGATCTAAGTTCTGCAGTCCTGCCACATCCAGTCGTGAATGGTGTTGGACAATTAAACAACTCATTGAAGGAGGGTCCACAAGCATCCACATCCTCCATGATGGAAGAGCACAGCACATCAGTGCAAAAGACTGGGCTGAAGCATTTGCAACAATCTTCAATCAGAAGTGCAGAGTGAATGATCCATCTCAGCCTCCTCCAGTGGTCCCCAACATCAATAAATACCCGTCTTCAGCCAACTCAATTCACTCCACGCGATATCAAGAAATGGTTGGAGACACTGAATACTCCAAAGGCTATATGACAACATTCCGGCAATAGTATTGAAGATCTGTGCTTCAGAACTTGCTGCTCCCCTAGCCAAGCTGTTCCAGTACAGTTACAACACTGGTATCTACCTGACAATGTGGAAAATTGTCCAATTAGGTCTTACACATAAAAAATAGGACAAATCCAACCCGGCCAATCACCACCCATCAGTCTCCTCTCGATCATCAGTAAAGTGATGGAAGTTGTCATTAACAGTGCTATGAAGCAGCACCTGCTCAGTGACGCCCAGTTTGGTTTCTGTCAGGGCCACCCAGCTCCTGACCTCATTACAGCCTTTGTTCAAACACAGAAAAAGGCGCTGAATTCTAGAGATGAGGTGAAAGTGACAACCCCTAACATCAACGTTGCATTCGACCAAATGTATCATCAACGAGCCCTAGCAAAACTGAAACCAATGGGGATAAGGGGGGGGAAATTCTCATGCTCGTAGGGCGACATATTTGGCACATAGGAAGATGTGGTTGTTGGAGGTCAGTCATCTCAGCTGCAGGACATTTCTGCAAGGTAGTGCCCTAGGCCGAACCATCTTCAGCTGCTTCATCAATGTCCTTCCCTCCATCATAAGGTCAGAAGTGGGAATATTCGCCAAAGTTTGCAAAGTGTTCGACACCATTCGCAACTCCTCAGATCCTGAAGCAGTCCATGTCTAAATGCAACAAGATTTGGATAATATCCAGGCATGGGCCAACAGTGGCAAGTAACATTGCACCACACCAATTTCATGCATTGACCATTTCCAATATGAGACAATCTAATCACTGCCTCTTGACATTCAATGATGTTAACATCACTGAATTCCCCCACTATCATCAACCCGGGGGTTATCATTGAACAGAAACTCAACTGGACTCACTACATAAACCCAGTGGCTACAAAAGCAGGTCAGAGGCTAGGAATACTGCGGCAAGTAATTCACGTCCTGACTCTCCAAAAACCATCCACCACCTACAATACTCTCCACTTGTCTAGATGAGTGCAGCTCCAACCATACTCAACAAGCTGGACACCATCCAAGACAAGGTAGCCTGTTTGGTTGGCATTGCATCTAAAAGCATGCACTCCCTAAATCATCGGCCACTGCTGTGCAATCTACAAGCTACACTGCAGAAATTCACCAAAGATCTTTCCAAACCCACATCCACTTCCACCTAGAACAAGGACAGCAGATACATGGGAACACTACCTCCAAGCCACTCACCATCTGATCTTGGAAATATATTGCTGCTCCTTCACTGTTACTGAGTCAAAATACTGGCATTCCCTCCCCTTGAGAGCATTGTGGGGTCAACCTACAGCATGTGGACTGTGGTGGTTCTAGAAGGCAGCTCACCATCACCTGCTCAAGGGCAACCAGGGACAGGCAATAAATGCTGGTAAGCCAGCAACACCCACAAGTGAAGAAGAAAAAAATTGTAACGTCAAAATCTGCATCTGTGTCTTTAAGTCTGTTTTGTAGTCCACCTGAAAACTTTACAGTTCCACATTATAATTGATTTCTGATGACAACAATGGTAGAAATTATGATTTTAAATATATTATGGGTATTATTACCAACTTTACCAAAATATAGGTCAAGATAGAAATATAAAAATTAGAGCAACACAGAACAAATGGGCCCATCTGGTTTATCTTAGTGTGTTGTTAAAACTGGAATTAGATGAGTAAAAACAGAATCTGGAATTATTTTTATGAAGGTTCTCAGAAAAGCAAGCAAAACATTCTGTATTTTAAAAAAATGTGTTCACGGTCAGGGTGGCAACAGCAGGGGAAAATGGTATTCAGCTATCATTAGTCTGACATGAGGACCAGAGAAAACATTAGAAGTTCTTAAAAGGAAATGTACGCAAGTGATAAGATTCAACACGGATGTATATAAGGGAAGTCACGTGAGAATAAGTTTTTAATGAACTAAAAGATACAAATAAAGGAGATAATGTAATCCAGTTTTGTATTTTGGTAAAGCTTTTAACAATATTTCTGAAAATGTTGTCTGATAATTGGCAATCATGTTACTACAGCAGAAGGTGCTGAGGACAGGCTGAATTGTGGCTGAGATACAAGAGGCAGGATATGTGTACACATAAAACTTTCTGCATGAAAGTTGTCTTGGAGGTGGCCATGTTGACATCACTATTGCAACATTTTAACCAAAGAATTGGAAAAGAATAAAATGTAGCCTCCTTTTAATTTGCAAGTTATATCGCAACAGGATTGGTTAATACGGTGGAGAATGCACCAAACTCAAAAGGACGCAGACTGGGGGAGTAAGCAGAAAATTAGCAAATGCCACTTCATGCAAATGTGTGTGTGTTAAGGCATAAGAACAGAGGATACAGGAGTACGCCACGTGGCCCTCCATGTCTGCTCTACCATTCAATAAGATCATGGCTGATCTCGTCGTAGTCTCACCTCCACTTACCTGTCTGCACACCATAACCCTTGATTCACATGTCTATGAAAAATTAATCTTGAATATATTTAATGATACAGCCTCCACTACCACTGGGGAAGAAAATTTGAGAGAAAAAGAATTCTCATCTCCACCTTTAAAGGAAGGTTTCTTATTCTTAAACTACATCACTTAGTTTTAGTCTCCTGCAGAAGGAGAAACATTCTCTTAGTATCCAACCCATTTAGTGCCCTGAAGATCTTGCGTCTCAGTCCTCGAAACACCAATAGAAATAGGCGTAACCGTTCAACATTTCTTCTTTAGACAAACACTTCATCCCAGGAACTTGCCCAGTGAAATTTCTCCGAAACATTTATATCACAATTATATCTTTTTCAAATAAAAAAGGACAAGAACTGTAGATGGTACTCCAGATATGTTCTTACCAATGCCCTGTTGACCTGGAGTAAAAACTTCCCTACTCATATTCTGTTCCCCCTGTAATAAATAACATTTGCTTTCTTAAGCATTTATCATGATTTTCAAACAACCTTGCTATTGGCAATTGGCCTTTTGTTGCCTGCTTTATTTCTTGAATACAGGGTTTACATTTGCTATTTTCTAAACCATTAGGAACAATCTAAGGAATCTGAAAGATTATAATCAATGGGTCTACTGTCTATGTTGCCATTTCTTCTAAACCTTAGATTGCAAGCCATCTAATCCTGAGGACTTATCAGCCTTTCGGACCAATCATTTTCCTAGCACTTGTTCGCTGGTGATGGTGATTGTTTTAAATTCATCCCTCCTTATCTCCACTTGGTTTTCAATTATCTTCTGAAACTTTTATTTCAGTCTTCCACTGTCAGACACAAAATACCTGTTCAAAGTCTCTGCCATTTCTTTGTTTTCCATTATTAATTCCCCATACTCTGTCTTTGGGAGGATCAACACTAGCTTTAGTTATTCTTTTCCTTGTCAAATTCTTGCAAAAAAACTCAATATCTATTTTCATATTGTTATTTGTTTTTTTCTCATCCTGTGCTTTCCATCTCAATTATCATTTTTAGCCATTCTTTGTTCTGCCCAATCATCTTTGCAGATTTGAACAGTGTTTTTTTTTCAAATTTACTACTATCCTTAACTTTCTTATTTTACCACAGATGATGTATCCATCTCAAAGTGCCTTACTTTCTTACAGGGATAGATCCTTGCTGCAAGTTGTTAAAACATCTCCTTAAAAGTCTCCCACTCAACTCTACTGACATTTTATCCTAGTTTCACAGTTCACCTTAGCCAGCTCTTGCTTTAGAACCAAAGCTCTCCCTTTTCAACCAGAACACAGAATTCCATCATGATGTGATCAGAGATTTAAGAACATGAAAAAGGCAGAATAATTGCAGAAAGGGAAAATAAATTGATCAATAAAGGGATCCAAACATCAGGGTGTATACAGACCCTGAATGTAATATTGCACATTTCTCAAAGGAAGCAAATGTGAAGTTGTGCAGTATAAAAGATTAATGGAGTGCTTATTAAACATGTGCAGAAAATGCTGGTAAAACGCAGGTCTGGCACTGTTAACGTTTTAAGTCCAATATGATGTCTTCAGAACCATAAGTGGTTGAAAAATGGTAGTTTTTATACATTTTGATACAGGCAGAGGAGGAGCAGGAGGGTAAGAGTTGGTAAGGAAGCCCAGTGTAAAAGACAAGGCGTTGCTAACTGTAGCAAAAAAGAAACAGATATAAAATGGTCATAAACTTGTGGAATGGAGAAAATGGATCTTCTCTGATGAGACCAAAGTAAACAAGACACAGCTGTGGGGGTGGGGATGCTGCAATTTGAACAAAAAAAAAATGGAAGGAAGGTGTCATGCAATCAGGCTCTGAAGCTGCAAAATTCAATATTCAGCTGTACAGGCTGTAAAGTGTCTCAACAGAAAGTGAGGTGCTGTCTCTTGAACTGGTGTTGTGCTTCAGCGGAACACTGCCACGTGTCAAGGACAGAAATATTAACATAACAGCAAGACGGCTTATCAAAGAAAACCAACCACTGGGATGGGGGAGTGCAAATGAGAACCCATGTAACATTTAGTCAAGAACATGTGAAAGGGAGGGTTGGCTCCAAGCAGCTGAAGTACTGTCATTAGCTCCTTATTGCTAAGGAGATGAGACTCAGAGAACTGACAGATGGGACAAAGAAAGGATACAAGCAGAGACTGTCTACTCGAGTGGATGGATCATGCCATTAATAAGATGCTAGGATGCAGACTTAAAAATCCAGTAGGCTGCAGTCTTGGAAGAAATAATTGAGCAACTGAAAGGCAATCTGGCATTGGGACCATCTGAATGAGAGTGACTGTTCAATGGAATGCAGAGACAATATACTGTAAAGGGAGGAGGTGATTTTCCTTGTAAAAACAACAAGCATTTTAAAGGATTTTTGAGACTCAGTGATCACTGACATCTGGGTGAGTTGCTGAGATAATTTATGAGACTCATTTTCTGGTGTCACAAACTGCATATTAAATTGTAGACATGATCAACCACAGTTTACCTATTTATTTACATTTACCTCCTGTTAGTTCTGGATGTTATGAGTTTAAGATAGATAGCAATGGACAGCTTTGTTGACACTAATATTTTTTGTAAAACATGCGTTTGCTTAAAACTGTATAATTCTGTAAGTTATTTTTACTGAACTCCTGAAATTTCAAATACTTTACAAAAAAAAAAAAAATTTACTGGTCCCTAACTAGATCATAAGAAATTATAGATTTAACAGGGATCATAAAAATGTGGACACAGATTGCTTCAGTAACTGAGGAGTTCACAACTGCACCGAACAATCACCAAACACCAAAGTCACAGCAACCCCATTTAAAAAAACATTTAAGTAGATTCACTGGGTGCTAGGCCATTTCTAGTTGCTGTGAACTGTACAAGAGAGGTAATCACATATTTTGTTGTTTTTGTTTGCAGCTCCTATTCAGTAATTTAAAGGGACTGCTTTTAAAATCCTGGTTGCATTGCAGTCTCACGCCCCTGATCTAAAAGCACTTTCTGCAGAGAGGGGCAGGCAGACTGGAGGGTCTTGTGGGTTTGCGCTTGAACTGGCCAAGGTGACCATTAACACGTCTAGGCCACAGTGGAGGTTGTGGGATTGAACTGTCTGCCCTCTTGAGGTTACACCCGCACTCTGCTGTGCATGGAGTGGAAGCATGTGTAGTCCACCTGCAAAGAACGTGCCTTCAACTATAGACAGATGGGTGCCATAGGGGCTGGGGCATCATTACACCAGGATATAACATGTTAATTTTATTTTGATACATATCCCTTTAAAAAAATAGTTACAGAGGCTGTCTAACCCATTTTGTTTAGTTTATACATTCTTTAAAAAGAACAAAAGGAATGTTATCAGTGAGGCAGTCGAAGATAGTTAGCCTATGACATGATCCTGAGAAACTCCTGCAATATCCCCATTCCCAGGACATTATTGGCCTCAAATAATGACATGCATACTGAATAAATCAACACATGAATTTGACAAATCAGATGGCCAAAGATTGCCTAAACAATAAGTTCATAAAGTGCTTTAGGGACAGTTTCTCTGAGCAGCATGTTGTGCAGCCGACCAGAAAACTGGCTATTCTAAATTTGGTAAAATACAATGAAACAGGATTGAGGGAGAGAAGAATGGATCTAAGACTAGCATTTTAATCTTTAATAAGGCTAGCTATGAGGGCATGAAGACAGCTGGATTGTGTGAACTGTGAAATTAGGTTCAGAGATAGGTCAGTACAGATACAACAGCAGACGCTTAAGAATACTCAGAAAACGTACACTTCAGGTGACTAAAGATTATTAAGGGCTCAAGAAAACTGACTAGAAATATAACAGTTAAGATTAAAAGTTCCCACGGGTTTGAAAACAAAGAGATAAAGTGAGCATTAGATCTCTAGAGAATGAGACTGGGGACCTAACAAAGACAAACAAGGAAATTATGAATGATATTAACAAATAATTTGCATCTGTTTCCTCTTTAAAAGGGTACAAAGACTATCCAGAAATAATGCTGAATCAGATGTGAAAGGGATAAAGGAACTTAAGATGATTACAACACCAAGAATAGGGTATTGAGAAAATTACTAGAAATAAAAGCCAACAAGTCCTGAGATACTGGCAAACTTTATCTTCGGACTGAAGGTTTGTAGTTAAATGTGCACAGTATACAAAACAAAGGTAAATGAGATTCTAGCACAAACTGAAATTGGCTGGTATGATACTGTGGGCATCACAGAGACAGAGCTGCAAGGGGCTAGGGACTAAACATCCAAGCATATGTACCCTGTCAAAAGGACAGGCAGATGAGCAGAGGAGGCAAGGGTGCCTTGTTATTAAGAAATGAAACTAAATTGATAAGAGATATAGGGCCAGAAGCACAGAAATCGGTGGGGGTAGAGTTAAGGAATCACAAAAGGGAAAAGAAAACTCCCATCCGGGTCATGAAAAGCCTCCATAGCAGTAATCAGGACGTGGGACAAAAAGATGAATCAGGAGATAGAAAAGGCATGTAAGAAAAGCACTATTGCAACAATAATGGGGGACTGGGAAAATCAGGTTGGTAATGGGTCCCAAGAAAAGGAATTTGGGGAATGTTTGGTGCGGCTTGGAATTTTGGGGAATTTTTGGTGCAGCTTGTGGTGGAGCCCACTAGAGAACAGGCAATTTGGGATTTGGTAATGTGTAATGAGTTGATTTGATTTGATTACAGAGATTAAGGTGAACAAACCCCTTAGGGGACAGTGACCATAGTATGATGGAATTCACCCTGCAGTTTGAAAGAGAGAAGTTGGAATCAGATATTTAGGGAAGGAGGAGGTAACCATGGCTGACAAGGGAAGTCAGGGACCACATAAAAGCAAACAATGTAAACATTGGGAAACAGAGGATTAGGAAGCCTTTAAAAAACTAAGAGGACAATAAAAAAAAGCAATAAAGGGGGAGATGAAATATGAGGTTAAGCTAGCTAGTAATATAAAGGAAGATTGCAAGAGATTTTTTAAAAAGATATGTAAAAGGTTACAGAGAGGCAAAAGTGGACATTGGATTGCTGGAAAATGAGGCTGTTGAAGTAGTAATGGGGAACAAAGAAATGGCAAAGCAATGAATAGGTACTTTGCATTATTCTTCAGTGAAAGGCATCGGTAGCACTCGAGAACTTCAAGAAAGTCAGGAGCAGAGGTGAGTGTAGTGGCCATCACTAAGGAGGTGTTGAGGAAGCTGTAAGATCTGAGGATGGATAAATAATCCACACCCAGTAGACTACACGGAGGGGTTCTGAAGGAAATAGCTGAGAAATTGATCCCCATAGAACTGGAAAATGGCTAATGTAACATCTCTGATTAGGAAGTGAAGGAGGCAGAAATGGGAAATTGTAGGCTCATTATCCTAACCTCCGATGTTGTTAAGATTTTAGAGCCCATTCTTTAGAATGAGATTGCGGAGGTGTGAGCTAAAATAAGGCTGAGTCAGCATGGCTTTGTTAAAAGAAAGTCACACCTGAAAAATCTGTTAGAATACTTTGAGGAGGTAACAAGCGAGTTAGACAAAGGGAGCCAGTGAACATGATCCATTTGGTTTCCTGAAGGCCTTTGACAAGGTGCCGCACAGGAGGCTGCTGAATAAGATAACAGCCCACAAGGTTAGGAGCAGGGTACTGGCATGGATAGAGGATACAGCTGACTGGTAGAGAGTGGGATGAAGGGGCCTTTTTCAGGATGGCAGCTGGTAACTATTGGAGTTCCACAGGGGTCAGTGTTAGGACCACAATTATTCACGTCATACCTTAACGATCTGGACAAAGGAACCGAGGGCATTGTTGTTAAGTTTGCAAATGACACAAAGATAGTGCAGGGGCAGCTAATGTTGGAGGAGATGGAGAGGCTGCAGAAGGACTTTAACTGGCAAGGAGAGTGGGGAAAGATGTGACAGGCGGATTACATTTTAAGCATGCACTATATCAAAGATTACTATGCATATTAAAATCTCATGGTGTGAGGGTGTCATAATAGGATAGATAAAGGATTCGTTAGCTAACAGAAAACATTAGGCCCAAATGGGTCATTTTCAGATTGGCAAGATGCAATGAGTGAAGTGTCACAGGGATCAGTGCTGAGACTTTGATTATTTACAACTTATCATAATAACTTGGATGAGAGGATTGAATGTTTGGTTGCTAAATTTGCTGACTGATACAAAGACAAGTTGTGTAGAGGACACAAATAGGCTGCAAAAAGGCATCGATAGATCATGTAAGTAAGCAAAACACTGGAAGATATGCTGCAGGAAAATGTGAAGTTCTCCACTTTAAGATGCAGATGATTAAGGAGAGTGGAATGTTGTTGCTTATGCAAGGACTATAAAAGAATATAGATGAGTGTCTTGCAGCAGTTGTACAGCCTTTAGTGAGACCACATTTTCAGTATACAGCAGTTCTGGTCTCCTTATTTGAGAAAGAAAATAAATGCATAAGAAGCAGCTCAGAGAAGGTTCATTGAGCTGCTTCCTTGGATTGGGGGAGGGGGTGTATTTTATGAGAAAAAGGTTGGACAAGCTGGGACAATATCCATTGGCATTGAGAAGATTTAGGGGTGCTTTTGCTGAAATACATAATATTTGAGGAGGTTTTACAGTGTGGACGTTCAAAGTATTCTTTCTCTGGCTGCAACTAGAACTAAAGGAGTCTCCCATTTAAGATGGAGATGGGGAGAATTTCTTTTCTCAGAAGGTGGGGTACTTTTCGAACTCTCTGCTCTGGACAGCAGTGGAGGCAAAGTCTCTGAATATTTTTAATAAAAGAGCCAAAGGCTGTCTGAACGACTTGTTTCTCCAACAGTCCCAGTCCTCAGATGTGCAACCTTGTCAGGCTTTCCTTTAAATCTAATACTATCTTTAACTTCGCCTTTTCGCTGCAGGGGTCTCACACACCCTACTCCAACCTCTTCCTTCACCTCAAATACCTCACTCACTTGTACAGTCACCCATTCGCCAGAGAAACCAACCCCAGCCCCTCACTCCCGGGGCGTCTCTCAAAACAACTCCCTACCCCACCCAACCACAGTCCTCCCCAGGGACACCCAATGACCTGTCTCAAGGGGCTCCCTCAAATTCCTCTGCCATGCGACCTTCTGACCCGGCCCTAGGTTCTCACACAAAAGGATCCCATCCCGTCCCATCCTCTCCCCCCTCCCCCATGTCTTCGCCTTCGATCCCAAACCCCACTCCATATCACTAGAAAAAAATATGCCCTCTTCCAAGCGGCAGTGTCTTTCACGCTGCTTGACAAACTGAAGACGGACCTAGTGAACACACAGCGTAACTGCGAAACCCGGTCCTACCTTTAATACCCGCCATCTTCTCGCTGCTCCGAATCCTAACTCACTTCCGGCCCCAACCAGGAGCCGGCCAATCAGCGAAGCCAACCGCCTTACAACCAGTCGCCTTACAACCAGTCAGGGCAGACCGAAACCCAGCCCTTCAGCCAATCGACTTCGGCTTTGCTGTACGGGTCGCCAATCAGCATCGCCCTCATAAAGGACTAGCCAATCAGTCAATAGTTCCGGCTTGATATCCAATTACCTGCACGAATTGACCTGCAGGATCCTCCAATCGTCGACCTCGGATTGTTGATTCTGACCAATTAGTGGCGCAGCTGTTACCCTCGCTGGATATATTATATCTCCATCCAATCGCCTTCACTCCTAGAGGAAAGGAACTGAAATTCAAATTTATGATTGGTCAACCACTGTTATAAGCGGATTGATGTTTGGAAACGTTTTCCTGCCTTGAAAATGAAAAACAGGTTTCAACTCTTTAAACAAGGAAATAGGGAAAGATAAAAGTCAATTAATAAAACATTTCGGGCACTAGAAACAGCTTTTTATTTAACTGTCAAAGACATTATGATTAATGATTTTGAAGATATTTATTGGATTTAATCTTCTCTGCTCTTGGACATTGGCCCTAATTAGTGCAGTGTTTGTACACAGGTCATCGTTCCTCCATTGTAATAAATCACACTTGTTTCCTCACCAAAGCTATACATTCTTTCCAAAACATTGTGCCTCAGATTGGCTGCAGGGCCAAATAACGATGCTGGACTAGTGTTTTGAAAAAGATTTAACCTAATGGTGAACTTTAGAACTTTCCATTAGTAAAGTCAAGGATGCAAAATAAGCGTTGGTGACTTTCCTTTGACAGCTTTTGCAGGCAGATGGGTTTTTTTTTAAATTCACCATCCATAAGATTTATTACACCGGATTTTTCAAATGATGGTAAGTGGGAAATGCAGCAGGGAAACTACCCAGACATTTTTCTTGGCAATCCACAGAGATTTGAGAAACTTGGTCACTGTTACGTCCGGTGCCCTGTACAATTATTTTAAGAATTTTAGACTGTTTTAAGTGATTTTTCCGAGATAAAAATCTGAGATATGAAATCATTTGTTGGAATTAAAGATTAATAGTTCACATATAACTTATAATAAACACAAAAAAAACAGTTAATCAAATTGTCAATACACAAGTTGAGCACACATCTTTCTCTCAAAAGCTTATAGATTGTGGACAGTTAGGAGGGCATAATTCTTGAACTATTCTTTTGAAATTGTAGAAATTAACTACGGATTAAACAAGGAGGAGCCAATGATCCCTTTCAATCAGTCTGGAGAGGAAACTTTTATGCTGCTAATTGCATGTTCATTGTCTGCATATACAAAAGATATTAGCTGGTATGATGAGCTTCAAAACAGAAGCAGTAACGTCAAATCAACATTACACACAGATTGACATCACAATCTCTTTATTCATTAACAGGATGAGGGCATCACTAGCTACGTAACATTTATTGTACATCCCAAATTGCCCACAGAGCAGGTCAGAGTCAGCCACATTGCTGGGGGTCTGGAGTCACTTGTAGGCCACAGCAGGTAAGAATGGCAGTTTCCTTCCCTAAAGGACATGAGTGAACCAGATGGGGTTTTCCTGACAATTGACAATGGATTCATCGTCATTAGATTCTTAATTCCAGATATTTTATTGAATTCAAATTCCACCAGCTGTCGTGGGGGATTCGAACCTGGGTCCCCACTATGTCATGTGGGTCTTTCGATTAACAGTCCAGAGATAATATCACTAGGCCATCACTTCCCCATGTACCTACTCTGCATTCTTTCAATCAGTGGCGATTGCATGTGGGTTAATGCTCCCATCAAAATAGCATTAACGCAACTCACACAGTGTCCCCGGCTGAGCACTCAGATCCTGTGCGGATCACATCTCCCTCCTACAAGCCAAAGTCCCTACCTGCTTCAAGAAGCACACCAGCATCCCCATACCTAAGAAAGCATATGCCTTAATGATTACCACCAAGTAGCTCTGACCTCAATAATCAGCAAGTGCTTTGACAGGTTGGTCACAGCCACATCAACTGCAGTCTCCCACCCTGCCTCAATCCCCATCACTTTGTCTACTGACATAACAGATCCACACAGTGGAAGCCGTACACCTATGTCAGACTCCTGCTCGTTGACCAAAAGAACTGCAGATGCTGTAAATCAGAAACAAAAACCGAAGTTACTGGAAAAGCTCAGCAGGTTTGGCAGCATCTGTGGAAAAAAAAAAATCAGTTAACATTTTGGGTCTGGTGACCCTTCCTGTTCTGAGGAAGGGTCACTGGACCCAAAACATTAACTAATTTTTCCTTCACAGATGCTGCCAGACCTGCTGGGCGTTTCCAGTAACTTCGGTTTTTGTTCCACCTCATTAGCTACAGCTCCACCTTCAACACCATATACTCCTAGACTGATCTCAAAACTCCATGATCTTCATCTCTGTTCCACCCTCTGCAATTGGATCCTCAGTTTTGAGGAACAGGCCATAGTTAGTGAGTGTAGGTCTGCATAACACAACACTGGAACCCTCCGAGGAGGCGTCCTCAGTCCCCTACTTTACTCCCTGTACACCCACAACGGTGTTGCCAAATTCTAAACGAATGCCATCTACAAGTTCGCTAACGACCCCACCATAGTGGGATAGATATCCAACGACGAGTCAAAAATAGATGGGAGATAGAGGGCTTGGTGACATGGTGCAATGAGAATAACCTCTCCCTCAATGTTGGCAAAACTAAAGAACTGACCATTGACTTCAGAAAGAAAAGAGGAGAACACGCCCCCATTTACATCAAACAGAACTGAGGTTGGAGGGGGTGGAGAGCGTCAAGTTCCTCAGTGTGACAATAACCAACTTGTCTAGGACTTCCCATGTAGATGTGATGGTCAAGAAGGCACAACAACACTTCTTCCTCCTCAGGCTGCTCAGGAAATTTGGCATGTCTGTAAGGACCTCATCAACTTCTACAGATGCACCATTGAAAGCATACTGTCTGGGTGCATTAAGGCCTGGTGTGGCAATTGCTTTGCCCAGGACCATAAGAAACTACAGAAATTGATGTGCACAGCCCAGACCATCACAGAAGTCAACTTTCCATCCATGGACTTCATTTACATGGCTCACCGCCGTGGCAAGGCTTCCAGCATCAAAGACCCATTGCACCCAGTAATGGCCTCTTACAACCTCTTTCATCAGGCAGAAGATACAGAAACCTGAACACATGCACCAGCAGGTTCAGGATCAGCTTCTTCCCAGCTGTTATTAGACTGATTCACAGTCTCTCTAGCCTGAAACAATGCTGATCTTGCTAACGTTGATCTCGATTAGCACACACCCTGTGCAATGTAACCTGTATGCCTCTGTCTAAAGTCTTTTTGATCTGTACATCCTTGCTTACTATGATCTGCCTGTACTGCTCATACATTGTACACACGACAATAAAATCAATCACACCAGAAGTGGGCTTGCCTAAAAAAGTGTCAGAGAGACAAGCATCACCCAACCAAATTTTGTGGCCCGAGTTTTAGCAAGAAAGAAAAATAGAAATCACTGAAGTAGCTTTGGGAAATATCCAGCAAACAAATTGATTTCCAAATGCTGAAAGGAATAAAGGAGAGAGGAGAATAGAGAATAATTCACAAAGCTGAAAAGCACAGTAGTCAGAAACTGCTGATGTATTTAGAACCATTATGACACACAAGGCACTGATAGTATCTGCAAACGGATGAGGGGGGTCTACACATTCTGATCAGATCGAAAAACATTTGAAATAATGCCACCTGATTCACGGACGAGGGACATCGTTCAACATACGAACAAATATTTACCAGTCATTGATACTGAACAATTACAAGTCAGTGGTTAAAATTGGACTGCCGTTATATTTTTAATGATTATTTACGATCCAACAAACAAGAACATTTTAAATGAGACATTTATACTAGGTCTGGCTCTGCAATCAGCTGGAGTTAAACAACCATCCACCAAGAGACGTCCAAAGTACTGTGCTAGAGCTACTGACTCTGCTGCTTCAAAATTGAATCCTCAGTAAGTATTGCTCGATGCTCTCTTTATATTTGTGTAAGCAGGTTTAATAGTGTTAAAAAATGAAATAGAATTTTAGTTAATTAAGACTGATTAGTGCGACTTTCTTTGGCTGGCTATTGTGTAGGTCCTTGAATCACTGGGAATATCCATTTCCCTACATTTTTCCACAATAGGTGATACCCAAAGAAAAATAAGTTCCTTAGTTATTATGGTGATGAAAAGCAGAAATCAGTTTTATCTGCACTACAAAAGTCAATATTCAGCAACACAAATTTGTCTTTATTTCATGTCAATTACAGCCAGTGTTATGTACAAGTTGGAATGAAGACAATAATCTACAAATTACAGACATTTTTAAATAGCTATATTTCAAATAACTTGATGTCAGATGTAGCAAACACAGACTACATCATTAACATAACATTCTCTCAACCTAACCCTCCCTTGCCTCCCCACCCTATCCCACAAGAGCAAACAAGTATTAGATCAGGGTTAACAGAATTTCTGTACTGTATATGCAGGCATAAAGATTACACTGTAAAGCTCTTGTATTTGGAAATGTTAATGATCTACATGATTCACACTCTCTTGTGAAAGGACAATAAATAGTTTAACTTTTCTGTAGTATCACAGACTGCAGAGTAAAGAAAGATGTTAAAAATGGAATATTCAAATCATATATGGTACATATGAACAAAATGACATCTTTTAAATAAAATATTGGGAATAATTCTCAAGTTAACATCTTAAATTTTCTATTAAACTAAACACGAGAAACTGTCTGAAGGAAACAGTTTACCTTCTACACAAAAGAGTGATCATAAAACAGCCCAATGTCCATTTGCAGACATCTTCCAAAGACTTCTTGTTCAATACATCTCCGTCTTCGTTCACAGCCTCCAGTTTGAGGGTTGTTGATCTTCCAGAGAATCAGTGCAGTTCTCCAATTCAGCAAAATAAACCAGTGAAACATTACTGGTTGCTTCAGCCTCTGTGCAGCAGAGGAAAAGATTTCATGACAATCTACAAGTACAACTATTCGTCCTGTATGATTTGCTTTTGTTCGTGATGCTGCATGTGTTCGTACACTTGGCAATTGTTCATTATAGCATTAGGACTTGTGGGAAACAGAGTCACACCACCTTACTTCACAATGCAGCATATTGCAACAATCTCGAGTGGCCCTCAAACTAGATGGTGACCGAAGTTGCTAGTGAGTAATACTGATTATCGGGAGATGATTTTATCAATGATATTGTAAAGCTTGTCATAAATGTCTATGTTTTGATGGAGACTCAATGATGTTACATTGTCCAGCAATTAGTAACAATCTTAATTAAACTATCAACTTCAAATGAAAATTGTACAGCTGTAATGTGACAAAAATCACAAAACATATTTCAGAACAGAATGAAGAGATATGCATAGAGATAAGATTTAGGCAGTGTGCATTGCAATCAAAATCACAAAGTAAGGGCCAAATGTCACCTTTATCTCAAAAGATACTCATGTTTTCTTTTCTGTTTTCAATGTAATCTTACCAAAACCTCACGTGAAAGGGTAAACAGATAAATAAAACAGAGTTCTTAAGTTGAGACTGCCATTTAAACAATTAATGTGATAAATGAGTGCCTGCATACAAGTTTACAGGTGATAAACAAAGTACATCAACAATAAAGCAAAAGAAAGTACATTTAGCATAGGTACAGAGTCACCTGGAAATACAAGCAAGTAGTTTACGTTAAATTAGTACAGAGGCTTTTGACCTTGACTTTCAAATTCTGACCAGGCATCATTCAATTCCATGAATATCATCTTGGCATATTGTTCATATGGCTGACCAGTGGCCTGTAGGGAAGAGTATATAAAATTATATTGAGAAAAAAAATTATAACTGGGTAATCACCAGCAATACTCCGATTTTGTTTGCAACAAATTCAACACAAGATGAATAACTGATGCCGAGAGCTACACATGAAATTAAAATAGGCAAAAGTGTAAACAATGACTTCAAATATTGTAAACAAAATATGGGATGAGAAAAGGACATCATTGCTCAATCAAGCCAGGTCCTTTGATTAATAATGCCACTTTATCTATTTTATCATGGTGTCTGCTCAAATACTACATTAAAACTAAGATACATTTTATTTTAGATCTCCACCATCCATAAAGTGCAGGAGAAACGCAACAGGTCTGGAACATCTGTTGAGAGAGAAACAAAATTCAACATTGCAAACCTAATAGGACTTCTTCAGGACTCGAATACTGTCTACCTAATCTGATGAGAGGCAATATTTCAATTTACATTTAGCACAACCACACCCAACAGGATAACACAGCACGACTTCACAATATTAATTTGTACTTGCATTTCCTTTATTTTAATGATGGCAGCTGTATCATAATTCTTTGATGCATTTGGGGAAATTTAAAAGATGTAAAGAGGTGCTATGACAAACTTATGTTTCCATTGCATGCTTAATCACATCAGTGATTTCACAGATTCACTACGCTGGACTTTTATTTATTATTCTTTCAATTTTGTACCAAATACTTAAGTATCTGTACCTAGGAATCTTGCAACTAAGATGGTATCATAAGCAGCAGCATTGCAAACTTTTCACTGCACTCATTCGACAGCATGTGACAATAAAGCTAAGTCAATTCATTTGTCGCAAAACAGGAGGCTATTTAAGCCCATGTTGTCCATGCCAACTCTCCAGAGCTGCTTATTAGTTCATGTGCAATCCAATTACTCTTTGGATGCCTCAATTAAACCTGCCTCCACCATACTCTCGGGTTGTGTATTTCAGATCCTAGCCAATCACTAAACGTTTTTCCCCCCTCATGTTGCTATTGTGTCTTTTGCTAATTATGTTAAAATCGATGGCCTCATATTCTGCATCCTTCCACCAATGAAAACTTCTTAAAAACCTCTCGCCCATTTGCTTCTGGAGATTTCTTACAGGTATTCAAAATCATCAAATTTTCTCTCAATCTTTGCTTCTCCAGGAAATATTCCCAAATTATCTATGTAACTGAAGATCCTAATCCCAGAGAAACTTTTCATGCATCTTTTCTGCAGCATTTCAAGTGGCTTCAAATCTTTCCTACTGTCAGTGCCCAGAACTGAATGTAATACTCCAGTTGAGGTGGAACAAGTATTCTGTACAATTTTATCATAATGTCCTTGCTGTATGCCTTATTAATCTTATTAATAAAGACTAGGATGCTGTATGCTTTATTAACACTTGGACCAACATCTTTCAATTCCATTCAGGAACAGATCTTTGTCCAGTTATTTTACATAATGATAAACATTTAAGAATTTACTGCAGAACATGGAGACTGGAGGTAAATTAATGATGGTAACTATTTATTACACATCATTTATGGTAATATAGTTCTTTACAGAAGCAAATCCTTTTAAAATAAAAATTTTTAAATTCACAGGTTATCAAACATTACAAAATGATTATAATGGATCTGAATTTTTAATGTCAATCTAATCTTTGTAATATATACAATGGTCACTGGGACTAAGGTACTGGAACTCCCATTCGAAAAATGCAGAAGTAACTCCACATTGCACCAGTTTAAGATTATTTATCAACACCTTAAGAACAAAAAAAAATTGAAATAAGTACCAGCCTTGCTAGTGATGCCTATTTTCCCATAATGATTCTTGTTTGCAACTTTAGGGATTAGCACTGGACAAGTCTAAAAAGATCCAGTTGTTTTCCAACATGCAAATTACAATTCAAATATAGTATAATATAGATGTATGATGGTAGCTGGGAAAAGAAAATTTATTTGTAGAGAAATGTACTTATTCATAGGCACGATTGTTCTTTTGGTATGAATCTAATTGTATTGTACAAAAAACATATGGAACAGTAAGATAACAAAACTATAACAAGTACGATATATCCATATCTATAGCACTCGGCATTCTCAACACTTGCGTCATATAGGCCTCGAACTTCTGTGGGCACTGGCCAAATGAGGAGAGACCTAGTGTTATATTGTACATTGCCTTTAAGAGAGTTCACCTTTAAGGACTTCATCTGTTCAATGCATATAATGTTGTAACTCTGCTTACCAGTTAGTCTGCTATGGATTTGCAAGCTGCACATTGTGATCCGAGATGTGTGATTTATATGTATTTCAATATGATTTAAAGTTTGGATTTTGAGTAAGTGGAATGTGGGTTTTGATTTGTGTCCTCGATGGCATTTAATGATTAACTTGTCAGTATTTCTGGAGCCAGAGGGTTTTTTTTAAAAAAAAAAAAGAGATTGGGAGAGTTTTACAAACAGATTAAACATTGACGAGCATTAACTTGCTTTCTGTTTAGAAGTATCAGAATTTTTATTTTGTTTTGGGGACAATCCCATAGCTTGGAAAGCTCTCACCCCACCCAGTTCAGACATCTTGGCAGAAGTTAGATGTGTGAAACAGTTTCTCCTGAAAGATGATAGTTTAAAACTATTAGTAAATAGGTTACTTCAGTGCAAAAGGTATGAGCTTGAAAGTTCCAAACCAGCAGTGTTTGCTTAGAACCCTGAAGGGGTTATTTGCACTGGAGAAAATCTAAACTCAGTTACGTGATTAGTCAAGGAAGAGCCTACCAGACTGTCAAGATGGCAATTAAAATAAACAGTTAAGTTAAACTTATGGATGTGATACAAAAAGTGAGCTCTCTGATGTTCGAGTACTGTAACATGATGGTGTTGGGATAGATTGGATTGTGTATTTTGAAACGTTTCAAATTATGTTACGCAGAAATAGCTTGTCTTTTAATGTCACGTTCTGTCCTTACATTATAAACTTCTGTTTTATTGTTAAAACCAAATCTGCAGCATTGTGTGTTAGTGAAAGACCGTCATGTTTTTAAAAATGATCTATCAAGCCAGATTTCAGCCTGGGATCTGACTTGTCCAGTAATAACATCAGTTGGTCTTCTGTAATGTCTGCTTCACAACTTGTAATGCACTTTACTGTTTGAAGTAAACTAGCCCTTGGAGCTGATCAACCCCTGATGAGGAATTGATTAAGACCATTATCATTAACATGACAACCAGGTCCTTGCATCTTCTTGGTTATTCTTTCCCAAACCTCTCCAATACACCAAATGTCATTCTAAGACATTAAAAGGCTTGAAATTCTGTGGGGAGAAAAACAGTCCATTGGTGGAAGAGTGGTGCAGCAGAACCTCATTTTTCACACAAGCCTGGACACTAGCCCTACCTCAAATTCTGAGCATAAGGTACATTGAAAAAAGTGTAATCTGCCATGCTGT
Organism: Rhincodon typus; assembly: GCF_021869965.1. Taxonomy (NCBI): domain Eukaryota; kingdom Metazoa; phylum Chordata; class Chondrichthyes; order Orectolobiformes; family Rhincodontidae; genus Rhincodon; species Rhincodon typus. Next base: position 30,640,123 of record NC_063341.1, on the reverse strand, counting down.
AAAGGGCACATCCACCTCATCTGCCCTGACCTAGCTTTGTACTGTACAACAGCCAATGATCACTTTGGCCAAAAGATAAACAACTTCAAAAGCCTTCAATTCCAAAACAGAGCTATTTTGTTTCAAGCATAAGGCAATCAAAACTCACTTGGCACAATTTACCCGAAGAGACAAAGTAATTGCAAAGGCTAAAGAGAAGATCTGCTCCTCTTCACCCGGCGGTACTGTTATGTAATGTGCTTCTACAGTGAAATAAATGCACAAGACGCCAGTATGCCGTTACCAAGTCACCCTTTAGTTACACGAGCACAGTACATGGACACTGACCAGCTAACTCAAATCCAGCCCCTAAAGTGAGGAGAATCCCTGTTACTCCTGTTTATATCTGTCAATCAGCCAGGGCTCCCTAACTGACCCAGAAACAACCCCAACCAGGGATCTCATACTCAATGAGATCCACCGAGCCAACCTTGTTCCAATCACTACATACAGCACCATCGTTTATGGCAGCATACATCAGGACTTGGAGTGTAGAAGAGCTGAAAAATATTTAAGAAAAAAAAGTGTTCCCGAAAATTAAACACCTAAAGTCAAGAACAATGGTTTTCAAAATTGCTGTAGATCCTACAACAGTTGCAGTGAAAACTTGTGCTGGCAATCAGTGACAGATAGGTAAAGACAGCAAGGTGTAGGCTGCTCTTCATTCACATAGGAGCTACAGTGCTCAACACCTGCCTGAAATTACAACTAGATCCTTTTCTTCAAGTATTCAGAACTATGTTTTAGTTGAAGCTTAAAAAGGACTATGAGCTATAACCAAGATAAACTTGTAGTCGGTCTGCAGTGGTATGCGAAATTCACGAGAAAGATCGCAGGTTTGAAAACCTGTTGTTATCTTAACTGATTATCATGAACACAGTAGTTACGAGATTATAGATTAGGTTTTGTTTTAAACAGTCAAAAACCTCACTCTAAGCAGACACAACTGGCTAAAAGCATGGCTGCTACAAGTCAACTCATGAAACAACTATAAGCTTAAATGGATCATTAAATAGACATGCCCATGAGACCCATAAAATGTCAAGAACATCCAAACAGACAAATGGAGATGTGAAAATTTGAGCTTCATAGAAAACAGCAGACTGGAGGAAGATGATTAAAAAAGGACTCAGCAAATAATTCAATTATTTGCTTTGTGGAACTTCTGATTTCTCAAAGTTAACAAACCACCATTTTGAGATTTTAAACTATACAAAGAAATTTGACTAAGAACAGTGACTGTGCAGAACTCAGAGTTGATCAAGTAGGGAACAAAAAAAAAGTCCATCTTGAACCATCTGGGAAGAAAGCACTTCTCCAGGCAAGCAAAGAGATCAAATAACAGACAGACGTGTTAAAATATTTAGTGCTCTGCCCTAAAATTAAAAGTGCCATATCTGCAAAAACAGAAGCCAGGAATCTTCACTTTCCCAGAATCCACTGTTCTGAGGAGTGTGTCTGTACAAGAAACCACTACCATTGCAGCTGTTTGATCTGACCTCAAGTGTTAACCTCTCTGCTTCAATGACAAGAAATTCCAAACAACACACCTAATAGTTTACCATGGAGAATTACTATGGCTTTATTAAAAGTATTCTCTTTTTACTTTCAAAAGTTGTGTTTGTAATGTTTTGTTCATAACTTTCTCTCCTTATCCCCAAGGAACCTGGAGTAATAACTTGTAATATACTAAATTTCCAGCTGATTAAACAAGAGCTTGATTGTTCAGTTTTAACTTGAACCACTACAAATTAAAAAAGGGGGCTACACAAACTACATTAATCTATAGTTCACTGATCATGTGGCTGTCATCTCTGGTGGCTGTGATGTGACCATAGCAGGAAGAGGATAACTCACTATATTTGATCTTGAAAGATAAAATAAACCAGATGCTAAAAACAAAAGAGGAATACAAAAACACATCAAGTTCCTAATTTCTTATTATCCTGCTGGATTTAGCAGCACAGCATACACATGGTTGATATAAAAGGGAAGATACTGCAGAAAATTATTGGAAGAGTAGGTTCTGTGCTACTAGTATTGTTTGAGAAGAGTTATAGTATCACATTACTTCAGATTTTTTTTATTAGCAGTATGTAATGAGAAATGCCTTTAACATAATACTTAAAGTATAAACTCAGGGTTTCCCAAGGATAAATTCTGTCATGAAAAAATGGAAATAATTCACTTTCCAACAGATATACAGCAATGTTGCTTTAGGAAAATGTTCCCAAATTTTTCCCCTTTTCTCCTACAAGTTAATTTTTGCAATTGTGTAGTCATACAGGAATTGGCATCCTTCTAGTCTCACTCTGCAAAGCGGAAGCATTACTCCCTTCCGATAGCCCTTTATGTAAGGGTAGGGTCACTTAACAGCAATCAGGATTGGTAATCATGGCAGACATTTCCCCTTTCATCATTTCAATCAGTGCCTCAGCTGAGATCAGCTAACTGACATTTTAACACTCAATATTAAACAGGATGTCAGATCTCCTGCTGACATCTCCAGCATTTAGAGATCACAATCACAAATCATTACTTCAAATTCTCCAAATAATATAGTTATGCATCTCTGTGCAGGGCAATATTTAATGTGCCAAAACTTACACCCATCATGTGAGTGTGTATGAAATTTAGTTAATTCTGTAAAATAAGTCAGACAGAAAAGGTAACTATGGTTTTCAGTTTATAACCAGTAGGGATTATGGGAATTTATGCAATTAGGTCCTTAGTTTATTCAAAATGATTAAATTGTTCAACTGCTTCATATTATCAATTGAACAGCCATTTTAAAAAAAATGAAAAGTATTAATTTCGATTGCTATTCTTTCAATTTTCTTCATACAGATCTTGATGGTCGAATTCATGAGATAATGCCTCATTGTGTTTTTTGAAAGACAATGAAGAGATTCAGGCAAATAACTGACCAATTACCCTCAAAACTTTCTACGCCCAAATTAGAAGACCTAAATCCCTGTGCTGTTGGAGCTGTAGATCTCTAAATTAGTGCTACAGAATAATCATTAGCTTCATTCCACTCCATGAGTGTTATAACGTGGAGGTTGATGACCTTTCCCTCCACCGCCCCCAAGAACTAAAACCAAAACATCTCACCCTATAACCTGTAAAAGGAGTGAGAAGTGGTGTATCCTGCCTTTCAGCAACTTCTAGTGGTTAAATAAAATAAATCCCTGACACTCGCTTTACAATCAACAAGTAACAAAATTTATATATCTAACTCTAGCATTGAGCATATTAACTACACTAATAACAAACCGAATAAACCCCTTCCTAACTATTCCCACATAAAACAAGATTCTAATAGTATGCTGTTCCAATAAATACAAGTCCCACTTGTATAAAATAAAAATAGAATTTAGTCTCTCAAAATTACAGCCAAGTTACATATCTTCCTGAATGTTCTGTGCCTTCTCCACTGATTCTTCTGTCAGGTTTAATCACTAATTGTACCATGGGTACCTTTGTTCTTTAGATGGTGCTCTCTCTAAGTCAGAGTAGGCTGCGAAAGCCAGAGATTCTCTGAAGAGCTGAGGGCTATTAACTCTGGCGGTTGGCAGTTAGCGCTCCTAAATTTGTCAAAGTGCCCTCTTATTTTATACCCTTGATGACATATCAATTTCTTACACTAGGTTTGGTCCTATGTTGTCAAAACCAACCAATTAAATTCAATTGGTTTTAAGAATCGAAGCACCTGATTCAAATTGATTGGCTAAATTCAAAACTTGCTGTCTTGGTAAAAACTGCTGCTTTGCCTGCTAACTCTGTAGCTTTTTGATACAAATGTTTCAATTTGGGTCCTCTCTGTATTTGCAAACTTTCAACCTGCTGCTCACAGACATTATTTCAAATATCTAAGCATCGAAAAAGCACAGCATCTTTCAAAGAAACCATGCAATGCTTTCCTCCCTCGCATTTTACAAACACCAAATTCTAATTTCCTGCCTCTCAATCCACAAGTACTCTAACCAACTTCGCAGCTTTTAATATTTTACAAATGACCAATCATTTTTGTTGACTTTTTATTTAAGATAAGGCGTACCTAAATAAAAAAACTTTTACAGTTTAGGCATTCAGCATTAGTTCTCTCATGGATAAGTATTTACACACACTATTGCTTGTAATCTCCTTCAAACCTTTAGTGACATCCTTAACTGGAAACATTACATTGCATGGATGTATAACTTGTGACACTGGGACTATACAAGGCCAACAAATCCTGACAATTTAATCCATAACAGTCATATTTAAGAAAATATTTCAATTTGTTGGAGACATTTCAGAGAAGTTTCACTAGGATAATCCCCAGTATGGATGGATGGTCTTACGAGCAAGGGCTAAACAAGTCAGGACTCTACTCAGGAACAAAAAAAAAGTTGCTAGAAAAGCTCAGCAGATCTGGCAGCATCTGTGAAGGAGAAAACAGAGTTAACGTTTCGGGTCTGTTTTCTGCTTCACAGATGCTGCCAGACCTGCTGAGCTTTTCCAGCAACTTTTTTTTTGTTCCTGATTTACAGCATCCGCAGTTCTTTTGGTTTTTATTTAGGACTCTACTCACTAGTGTTTAGAAGAGTGACAGGTGATCTCATTGAAACATGTAGGATTCTTAAGGGGATTAACAGAGTGAATGCTGAGAGGATGTTTGTATGAATGCAGCCACAACACACAAGAGAATAGAAAAGTTCACTTGGCCAATGATTCTATGACTTGAATCAAGAAACACCATCAAGTTGCACTATGACTTCATTGTGTTCTCAGCCTGAGGGGGCAACAAAGCTGTGGAAATACTATTACATAAATACCCCTCCAACTCACTATCCCAATCTTTATGTATCTTGTCCTCCTTAAAAAGTAACTGTATCAGCATCCTGGAATTTTTTACTTATCGCAATAGGATAACAATGATTCAATAAGGCACTCTCCCAAACCCACACAGTCAGGGTAACCAAGAATGGCAAATAAATGTGCTCTCATCATCATTGGCTTCAACATGAAAATTAAAATCCCTGCTTACTTACACCACAGTTGTTATTCCATTTCTTGTACCAGTCAAATTCACCACTAATCAATTTATTTTGGAAGAATAATGTTGGTGTCTCTCAGAAATGGGTCATAACATTTCAGATGAGGCATTAATTGGGTGAGGACAAATTGTCCAACGCAAGATGCTGCATTTCAACATTCAGGATTGATCCATTTTCGGATGAAAAGCAAGTATTAAATCCAGTCAATTTGGTTCCCAAACAATAACAATTCAAATACACTGTGGAGTGATCACAAATACAAGCACAACACCACTTAAAAAGAAAGAAACTTACTTTATCAGGATGTACAACGAGTACTGCCTTCCGATAGACTTTTTTCACCTGTTCAGGAGTTACCAGGTCTGCCATGCCGACAGGCTTCCATTTGGTCTCCCCTTCCCACAAAACAGTATGCATTGTTGACAGTAACGCCCGTATATTTCTTTCTTTCCCTTCAATCCAATCCAATAACTGAAATGATCAAAATACATAATCTTAGCTTGATCAATACCAAGAGAACAATCAATAACAAAAGCAAAATTTAGATACTGGAGGTTTGAAATCAAGAAATCAGAAAATCCTGGAACTACTCAGGGCAGGAGGCTTATGTAGAGAGGCCAGAGTTCATCTTTCAGATTGATAAACTTTAAGTGTTAACTTTGTTTTTCTTTCCACATCCATTACCCGATCTGTTAGAATGTGATTTTTAATTTTGAGCATAAGATATTGCAGTGAAAGCCTTTCAGTTGTGAATTCTGCACAAAATTTCAAATACGTTTGAAACTTCATCCACAATCAACTCACAAAAATAAATCAGTTGTGAATTTTTACTCAAAGGCAGGCATATTTATATTGGGGATGAGAATACTTATCATTCTTATTGCAGAGTATCAATATCTCATATACCTTGTTTAGGTGTTACACAAGTCAGGTGAAGAATAGTAACTTTTTTTCATCAAAAGCATTCCATTTCGGTTATGTATTAACTTTACAACATTTTCCACTTAAGTCAGATATCATTTGGGTGAAATGTCAATTAATAAGCAGTTTTCTGCTGTGGTCATGCTAGGAAATGTCTGAGATTCCACAAACACATTTTAATAGAGCACCAGCTGCGAACCCAGATGTAGCACTGCAACAAAAATTTCTAATTTCTTTCAAGAATATTTCCAATTCCACAGACTTTTCAGAATGTGCACAAAGGAGTGTAAAGGAATCAACTGTTCTGGTCTTGGACAATAACAATTACTAATCCATGTGACCTGGCAAACTTTGAGCTGGTAGCATCAAGGAGGAAGTTACGAAAACATGGAAGCAGTGTGCCAAACACAAAAAGGAGTTAGAGAAAGAAGCTGATCAGAGTTCAGATCGAGACAAACAAGACAGAGAAAAATGAATACAGAATTCCTCTAAATCTCCCCGAGAAAGAGGTTTCTTTATGTTCAGCAAAAAAAGGGAACAGGAGCATAGAAGAAGTAGTCCACAAGCTAGGTAAAAAGCTGTAAAACATGGAAAGCCACATCAATAACTCAAATGTTTTACGAGCAGGGACAAACCATCAACAGAGACGTTATTGGGTGGTCAGTTGGGAAGGAACACTGGAAAGATACATCAACAGAACTGTTGTCACCAAGGGAGAAGATGATTTAGTAAAACTGTTTCTGCTAATGATAATCATACCCACAAAAACAGGAAGAAAACGGTTGTTGGATAGGATTTCTGACCTACACCACGTGAATAAAGAAAAGCATATTGTGGAACAGTCTGACTAATTAATGGCATGCATGCTAAAGGGAAATGCTGGTGGTTTTGTAAGATGCATTTTATTGCATTGATTACTTAGAAGAAAATTTACCTTATTTGAAGTATCATTCACCTACTATTTCATCTATTATTTGCATTAGTCCTAATTGGCATTAAAATAAAAGGAACATCATAATTCTTTGAAAACCTGGCTATAGTAAGCTATTTTCTTACTTGCATGATATATTTCTTAAGATTTTCAGAAAAGATGCTGTACATTACCTGACCTTTTAATTGGATCTTGATACATTTCTTTGACAAGATATTTCTCTGTTCAGTCTTGGCTTGAAATCAAAAATTAAAGTTTGCTAGATTTGTCTTGATCAGCTAAGATTCAGTTGCTCTGTTTTGTGCTGCTCATTCCTTAACATTGTTCCCATCATAATGGAGCCAAATGCAGGGCTCAAATTAAAAATACTGAATACTTAGTGTTCTGGAAGATACCATTTAGTTAAGATGCAATAAGGGTAGGGAAATCAACGTTTTCTTCATAGACCTTTAAGACTCTGAAGTTGAGTCACAAACTTCCTCATCTGATCATTGGCAAAGTAAATTGATTGCTTGAAAAGGATGCTTTTTTTTAACTATTTTACATTTCAGCCAATTTTCCCATTCTAATTCAGACAAGTCAGTCTTTTTATCTTTGTAATTGTTTTTATTTAAGCTGAAGACAGTTTCAGACCCCAGCATCACACCCTCAAGCCGAATGTGGAATTCCATTATGATACGTTTATTCTTACCAATACAATGTTTACTGTAAGAATCATGAATTAATTCTGTCTAATTATGTTACCACTTCTAAAATACCTGTTCCCTGGTTTGATTCCAAAACATATTGATCTGAAAAGCTGTCCCAACTACATTCTGTGAATTCATCCTCAAGGTTCCTTTTGCCAATTTAACTTGTCCAATTCCAAGATTATCAAAATTGCCCACAATTACAGCAGTTTCTCTCTACAAGCCCCAATTAGGTCTTGATTTCTACTCAATCCTACAGCACAGGTACTGTTAGAAAGTCGACAAACTGCTCCCACCAGTGATTTATTTGCCTTTCTATTTCTTATCGCCATGCAAATTGATTCCACATCTTGATCTTCCAAGCCAAAATAATTTGTTATGAAAGTATTGGTCTCATCCTTTGTCATCAACACTATCCTGCCTCCTTTCTGTTCCCATACTTCCAGAATGTTAAGTAGCACTGAATATTCAATTACCAGTCTTGATCATTTTACAATCATGTCTCTCTAATGGCCAGTTATTTATTTTCATTTGTGCTATCAAACCATCCATTTTACAAATGCTGCATGCACTCTGATAATTAAATTGTCTTTTTATCATTTTTCACTACTATGACCCTATTTGTTGGTGTGATCTTATGTTTGTATACTCTGTGCCTTCCTGTCATACTCTAGCTATTAACAACCATATTGCTATTATTCACTATTGCCTTGTCCTTTCTTGAGGTTGGTTGGCTTGCCGAGCTGGTTTGTTGTTCTGCAGACGTTTCGTTACCGTGCTTGGTAACATCCTCAGTGCAGCCTCTGATGAAGCGTCAGTGTGTTTTCCCGCCTGGTTTTTAAACCCTGGGGTCCATTGCGATGGATTGCCTCACTTCCGGGTTTCCTCCGTAGTGGAATGTATATGGGGTCGAATTCAATGTGTTTATTAATAGCATGCTTTGTGGAGTGCCATGCTACAGGAATTCTCGTGCTTGTCTCTGCCTAGCCTGTCCCAGGATCTTGGTGTTGTCCCAGTCGAAGTGGTGGTTCTCCTTGTCCCATGTGGATTGAGACGAGTGAGTATTGGTCATGTCTTTGTAGCCAGTTGGTGTTCATGTACTCTTGTTGTTAGTTTCCTTCCTGTTTGTCCGATGTAGTGTTTCTCGCAGTCTCTGCATGGGATCTTGTAGATGACATCAGTCCTGTCCATGGCGGAGAGTGGGTCTTTAGTTCGGGTGAGCACTTGTCATAGGGTTGATGTGGGCTTGTGTGCCACTCTGATGCCCAGCGGTCGTAGGAGTCTTGTGGTGAGTTCTGACGTGTTCCTGTTGTAGGGTAGTGTGATGAGTGTGTCAGGGCATGTAGAATCTTTCTGATGCTGTTTCTGTAGGCATCTCCTGACCCAGTTCTTTGGATATCCATTATCCTTGAACACTTGGAAGAGATATTCTTCTTCCTCTTGGCGTAATTCCGTGTTGCTGCAGTGTGCTGTTGCCCTTTTAGTGTTCGCACGCAGCTTCGTTTGTGTGTGCTGGGATGGTTACTATTGAAGTTCAATACCTGGTCTGTGTGTGTGGCTTTTCGGTGTACTTTCGTTTGCAGTTCCCCATTTGTCTTGCACTCTACCATGACGTCCAGGAATGGGAGTTGTTTGTTCTTCTGCAAATCCAACTTAAACTATGGATACGCTACGTAGACGACACCTTTGTCATCATTAAACAGACCAAATTAGAAGAGACACACAAGCTCATAACCACCACCCTTACCGGAATAAAATTCACCAGAGAGGAGGAAAAGAACAAACAACTCCCATTACAAACAACGCTACAATCGGACAAACAGGAAGGAAACTAACAACAAGAGTACATGAACACCAACTGGCTACAAAAAAAAAAACACGACCAATACTCACTCATCTCAATCCACATAGACAAGGAGAACCACCACTTCGACTGGGACAACACCAAGATCCTAGGACAGGCTAGGCAGAGACAAGCACGAGAATTCCTGGAAGCATGGCACTCCACGAAGCAGGCTATTAATAAACACATGGAACTCGACCCCATATACATTGCCTCACTTCCGGGTTTCCTCCGTAGTGGAATCTATCGCAACGGACCCCAGAGTTTAAAAACCAGGCGGGAAAACACACTGACGCTTCATCAGAGGCTGCACTGAGGATGTTACCAAGCACGGTAACGAAACGTCTGCGGAACAACAAACCAGCTCGGCGAGCCAACCAACCTCAACACCCACGACCCGAGCTACAGATCTACTCCAAAACCTTGTCCTTTCTATTTTTTTAAAAAATTTCCCTCACTCCCATTATTTAATTTAAAGCTCTCTCTACAGAGATGGTTATTCAATTCACAAAGGTACTATTCCCAAGTAAACAAGTCTTTTAGAATTCTGCATTGTCATACATCTAAGTTTGACATTCAGAGACTATGTTTTTCTTGCTAGTCATCCCATCACACTGTGCAATTAACTCAAATAATGGTGATTCAGCTGTTCGTGCCCAGTTTCTGTATTGTATTGTTTGAAGCCTGAATAGGCAAAAGAGGCAGTGTCATGCTCTTAATAAACTGAGAGATCAATGTATTTGTGGAGGGTCTAGGATCACTGGATGCAGAATCAGTTTGGGTGGTGCTAAGAAACAGCATGGTGCAACAAACATTGGTGGGGCTTGTTTAGTGACCAAATGTAACTGGTAATGTTGGCATAAATCTGGAAATTCGAGATGCATGTAACATGGGCAAAAGAGTAAAGATGGGGAATTTCAACTTCCATATAGATTAGAAAAACCAAATTAGCACTAAATCAACAGGGAATGAATTTCTAGAGTGCGTACTGGATAGGTTTTTGAAGCAGTGTGTTGAAGAGCCAACTAGAGAATGGGCTATTTTAAAATTTCATAGTATGTAATGAGAAATGGTTAAATAATAAATCTGCTCTAAAGGATCTTTTGGGAAATAGCAATTATTAGAATTCTACATCAAGTTTGAATGTGATATAGTTCATTCTGAAACTAGGGTTTTAAATCTGAATAAGGAAAGCAACGAAGTTATCAGGGCAAGCTGGCTGTGATGGATTGGGAAAATATACCAAAATGTTTGGGGTTTGATACACAATAGCTAGCACTTAGAGAAAAACTTATGGCCTACAATGGATATAGTTTTCTCTAAGGCACAAACACCCAATGGGAATGGCAAATTAATGGTAGCTAACAAAGGAAGCTAAAGGTTGGATTCAAGGAGATTCTAAGGCCTCTATAAAAGGTCAAAAAAGTGGTCAGCCCAAGGATTAGAAGTAAATTTAAAATCTAGCAAAGGATGACCAAGAAACTGAGAGAAAAAGTTAAAAAGAACCTTGCAGAGTTATATTTACGGCACACAGTTGTGAGGTGTAAGTTGGTAACTATGAATAGGTACACAAGGACCCTAAACTGCAAGTTGCCAGTTTCCAAGAAGGAACACCACTGTAGATGTTAACCCTCAATGACTATAACAATATGGGATTGATGGTAAACCATGGGAAGATATGTTGGATTTCCCTGCCATTGCTCGTGTCAAACTGTCTGTATGATGGCAATTAAGTGATAATCATATCTCCACAAAAGGGTAATTTATTCAACCAACTTCATGCAAGAACCCATTAAAAATACCAGGGCACAAAGGTGGATAACCATGTACACAAGTCAGACACAAATTGACCTGTTAAGTACAAATTAAAATTAAAATTTGGTTGTATGTATATGCTTTAATACCATTTGCATGTTACAATTAGATAGGCATACCCATTTTGTAATTGGTTAGTTGTGTGCATGCTGTAACCCTAAATTACGGTACTAATTAGATTTAGATAACTGTACACCTTTTAATTGGCACATGCTACTTTCTTATAACTGACTCTGTAATCCTTTGTCCTGAGCCTCCAGTGTGTCATGGTTTGACATCCTGGGCTCTTGCTACAGCAAGTAATGAAGGCTGTTTTAAAACACACTGAAGATCTCCGTCTGGTCACACTCCGTAGATAAGGGTTGGAGGATAGCTGAGCAGCTATCAGAAATTCCAGAAAAAGGCAGAAAAAGGGAACAGGAATTCAAACTAGTGAGAAGCATAAAGGCAAACTGTAAAAGTTTATTTTGGTATGTATCTAGGACAAACAGAGGCTGATTAAAAGTGGAGGCAAGTGAAATTATAAGGAAGAACAGGGAAATGGCAGAGAAATGAAATAATTACTTTGTGTCACTCTTCACATAACATGATATAAGAAGATCTCCCAGAAATACTAGGCAACCAAGGGACTTGTGAAACTGAGGGACTGAAAGAAATCAATGTTAGTAAAGAGGTAGTTCTCGAAATGGTAACTGGATTGAAGGGCGATAAATCTCCGTGAACAACAGGAGCTACACCCCAGAGTGTTGATGGAGTTGCCTATAAGCATAACGGATACATTGATGACCATCTTCCAAAATTCTAATCAGTTCTGGAAAGGTTCATGCAGACTACAAAGTAACATATTATAGCCACACTATTTTAAAAACAAAAAAGGAGAACCACACTTTTTTTTTTTTTAAGAAAGGGAGATGGAGAACTACAAACCAGTTAGTCTGATGTCAGTGGTTTGTTATATACGACATAGAAGCCGAAATAGACTATTCGGCCCATCAAGTCTGCTCCACCAATCAATTACAGGGAGGCAATCACCTAGATGTATTCTTGCTGGACTGTTAATCCAGGAGAGCCAGGTAATGTTCTGGGGGCCTGGGTTCGAATCCCACCATGACAGATGGTGGAATTTGAATTCAATAAATATCTGAAATTAAGAGTCTAACGATGACCAAGAATCCATTGCCGATTGTCGGGAAAAACCCATCTGCTTCACTCATGCCCTTTAAGGAAGGAAACTGCCACTCTTACCTGGTCTGGCCTACATGTGACTCCAGACCCACAGCAATGTGGTTGACTCATAACTGCCCTCTGGGCAATTAGGGATGGATAATAAATGCTAGCCTGGCCAGTGACCCTCATCTCATGAAAAAAAAATGCTTCCCAACCCCATTCTCCTGCTTTCTCCCCATAACCCTTGATCCCTTTACAAATAAAGAACCAATCTGTTATCAATGCACTCAATGACTTGGCCTCCACAGCCTTCTGAGACAATGAGTTCCACAGATCAACCAAACTTTGGCTGAAGAAATTCCCCCTCATCTCAGTTCTAAGGTGTTGTCCCTTTACTCTGAGGCTGTACCTTTGGGTCCCAGTCTCTTCTATTAGTGGAAATAGCTTCTCCACGTCCAGTCTGTCCAGGCCTCTGTATTCTGTATAAACTTACAGAATACTGTAAGTTTAAATCAGATCCCCCTCATCCTTATAAACTCCATTGAGTACAGACCCAGAATCCTCAAACGCTCCACGCACGACAAGCCCTTCATCTCCTGGATCATTCTTGTTCACCTCATCTGAACCCTCTCCACTGCCAGCACATCCTTCCTTAGACACAGGGCCTAAAACTGCTCACAATTTTCCCCAATGTGATCTGACCAGAGCCCCATGCAGCCTCAGTAGTACATTTCTGCTCTTGCATTCTAGCTTCTTGAAATGAATGCTAACATTGCATTTGCCTTGCTACCTACCAACTGAACATCTATGTTAACCTTAAGAGAAATCCTGGACTCCTAAGACTCTTTGTGCTTCAGGTTTCTGAAGCTTTCCCAATTTATAAAATAGTCTGTGCCTCTACTCTTCCTACCAAAGTGCATAATCTCTCAATTTCCCACATTGTATTCCATCTGCCACTTCATTACCCACTCTGAGCCTATCCAAGATTCCCCCCTTCCTCAACACTACCTGCCCTTCCACCTATCTTTGTGTCATCTGCAAACTTAGCAACAATGCCCTCAGTTCCTTTGTCCAGATTGTTGATGTATAACATGAATAGTTGCAGTCCCAATGAAATTCCACTAGTCACTGGTTAAAAGACCCTCTTAGCCCTATGCCATCTCTAGCCAAAACCAATGGCTCTCATGTTATTTAGCAGCCTCTTGTGCAGCAACTTGTCAAAAGCCTTCTGGAAATCCAAATAGATCACATCCACAGGCTCTCCTTCATCTAACTTACTCATTATCTCCTCAAAGAATCCGAACAGATTTGTCAAGCATGACCTCCCCTTCATGAAGTCGTGCTGACCCAGTCCAATTTTATTATGCACTTCCAAATACTCCACAATCTCATCCTTAATTACAGTATCTAAAATCTTACCAACCACCAAGGTCAGGCTAACTGCCTACAGATTCCAGTCTTCTGCCTCCTGCCATTCTTAAGCAGAGGTATTACAGTAGCCCTTTTCCAGACCTCCAGGACCTTCCCTGACTCCAGTGATTCCTGAAAGATCACCACAATGCCTCTATAATCTCATCAGCTATCTCCTTCAGAGCTCTGGAGTGTCATCCATCTGCTCCGGGCTATTTAAACACTTGCAAACCTTTCAGCTTCCCCAGCATCACCTTCTTAGTGATGACCTCTACGCTCACCTCTGACCCATGACTCTCTTGAAATTCTAGTATGCTGTTAGTTTCTTCCACAGTGAAAACTGATGCAAAGTACTTATTCAGTTCCTCTGCCATTTCTTTGTTCCCCATTACTACTTCTCCAGCCTCATTTTCTAACCGTCCAATGTCCACTTTTGCCTCTCTCTCTTATCTTTTCAATATTTAAAAACTCTTGCAGTCTTCTTTTATATTACTAGTGAGCTTACTCTCATTTCTTATTGCTTTTTAACTTTTTCCATGCAAGTATTGTGCTGGCTTCATTGCAAGAGGGTTTGAGTACAGGAGTAAAGAGATCTTGCTGCATTTGTATAGAGCTTTGGTGAGACAACACCTGCAGTATTATGTGCAATTTTGATCTCGTTATTGAAGGAAGGATACATATGCCATAGAAGGAGTGCAATGCAATTTCACCACACTAATTGCTGGGATGCCAGAATTGTTTGAGAAGAGATCAAGGAAATTGGGTCTGTATTCTCAAGGGTTTTGACGAATGTATGGTGATCTCATTGAAACGTACAAAATTTTTAAATAATGTTAAGGTGAATGTAGATAGAATGCTTCCTCTGGCTGATGAGCCTTGAATCAAAAGACAATCTCAGATTAAGGGTATGTTATTTATTACTGAGATGAGAAGAAATTTCTTCACTCAGGAGGGTGGTCAATCTTTAGAATTCTCTATCCCAGATGCCTATGGAAGCACAATCAATCAATGAGCATGTTTAAATCAAAAATTAGTAGACCTTTGGAGACTAATGATATTGAGGGATAAGGATATTGTGCAGGAAGGTGGCATGGAGGTAGATGATCAGCCATGATCTAAGTAACTGGCTGAGCAGGCTTTATATGCTGAATGGCCTAATATGCTGAATGGCCTATTCCTGTTCCCATGTTCATCTGCCCTGGGAAGCTGCAGAACTTGAGATTACAAACGTAGAAGATCTCTTTGTTAAATCGTTATATCCAGGAGCAAAAAGACTTGAAAGCCATTCCATATAATATTACATTTTCCCCACTTTTATTCACCTTCAATTTCTCTGGATCCATTTCTTTGGACATCTCCTCCTTTCTCATTTCAGATATTGTCTTAGGACTCTTCTTATCCTTTTGAGAAGCAAACCCTTGACTTGACAGCAAGTCCTCAAAGTTACTATCTGCAACTTTTGGTCGAGTTCCTGAAGTAAATACAGAATCAACATATAAATTACAGAAGTACTGCACAAGCTGGATAGGAAAACAAAAAAAGGTAAATCAGTCGTTTGATACAAAGCATTTGGCTGGAAGGTTTTCCTGCAAATTACAGTAACTAACAATTGTTGTTCAACCCAAATAATCACTACCTTTTAATTCACAGTTAATTCAATTTTAAATAGTTAATTTCTAGGGGACAATCATCTGAACAAGCATCTTCCTTCAAAATGCCTCTAATTAAGGCAACATCCTGGTGTGACATATTGAACTCAATATCAACAACCATGCCTCTGTGGACATAGAAAGCACAGTCAGAAGTCACATGACACCAGGTTATAGTCCAACAGGTTTATTTAAAATCACAATCTTTCAGAGAGATGCTGCTTCATCAGATGAAGTGGAGGGAGGCAGACGGGCGCAGAATATGTAGATGGAGTGATAATTCCAGGTAATTAAGAGCGTCAACAGACAAGTTGAAATATAGTGTGAGTAGAGTGTCAACAGGCTGCCATTTGATTTGTCAAATGCAGCACCATCTTATTTTTGATTATTTGTCATTATCTGCCTTAATTAATTAGTTCATAGGTTATCTCTTCACTTGTTATTCAGTGTTGACTCTTTACTTACACTGTATCAATCTACTGACACTCGATCATCTACAAAGACTTGTTATTCAGTCTGTCAACACGCTACTCACTATTTCTACTTATCTGTTGACACTCCTGTTTACTTGGAATTATCTTGCCTTTATCTCGCCGCCTATATATTCATGCCTGTGCGTCTCCCTTCACTTCACCTGACTAAGAAGCAGCACTCAAAATGCTTGTGATTTTAAATAAACATAGAATCCAACACAGAATCCAGAGAGTGTGGAAACTGGCCATTTGGCCCAATGGGTCCACACTGACCCTTCTAAGAGCACCTAGGCCCATCACCCTGCTCTATCCCCTGTAACCCTGTAGATCTCCTGGCTAATGCACCTAATTTACACTATGGGGCAATTTAGCATGGCCAATCCACCTAACTTGCACATCTTTGGGCTGTGGGAGGAAACTGGAGCACCCAGCGGAAAACCACGCAGACACGGGGAGAATATGCAAACTCCACTCAGACAGACCTGGTGGCATGAGGCAGCAGTGCTAACCACTGAGCCACCGTGCCACCCAAACCCGTTGGACTATACTGTGGTGTCGTGTGACTTCTGACTTTATCCATCCCAGTCCAACAGCTGGCATCTCCACATGACTGACAGAAAACAAAAATCGGTGTTTTCTCCAATCAGCATGTTGAATTTGTCTGCTTCACTGGACAATTGAAAGCTGGAATAAAATGTTCCAGCTGAATGCATTCTTTTACTGATCAGAAAACATGAACCCCAACTACCTTAAGCTCCTGTGGTCAAATAATCAGAAGCAAAAATTGGACAGCATGTCTTACTGCAGAGTACAGAATCAGACATGGAGCAGTTTATTTGTTCTGCAACACAGGCTATGTTTAATGAATTCAACTATTACTGGATTCAGAGATGCAATAAATCTTTGAAATTTAGTCTTCCTTTTCATTTTCCACTGAAGACAGACTCTAGCAGGAATATTGTTTCCTTCTGGTACATTAAAGGCCATCACCTCAGCAAACCCACCCCCATCCACTTAACTCATTCTTCACTGGCGAGTCTAGACAGTTAAGACTATAACCTGGGAGACAGCAGGACATCACAGCTGATTCCTAACTCAAGCTACATGTGCACTTTCCAGAAGGAGACCACTAGACAGCAACCAGAAATAGAAATAATGGTTGTTGATTGATCCCTTCGTGATCCTAAGGGCATCAACTCCAATTGCCACTGGAGTCCCACCAACCCCACTTAAAATTGGATAACATACTATTCTGTTCTAAACTTCTTTCAAATAAATAAATAAATAAATAAATCACCCCTTTCTGTCTTTCTAGGTCAAACTTCTTAGTTTAAGGACAAATGCCCTGTTATTCTCAACAAATTTTCTCAAAACATGCACAGGAAGTTGAAGAATGGCAATCCGAAATAGCTCTTGCTTTGCCATCTTTTAGCATTAAAGTGCCTTCTGTGAAGAGTGTAGTTTATCCTTCAAATTGGTAACTTCATGGAATGAAGGAAAGGAAAACAGTAGAAAACATATCTAGAGAAAAAAAAACAGACGAGATAGGAACATGCTTTAATCTACGAAGCTCAGTAAGTGAAATCATGAAGACTATCACAATAGTGCGACATGTTACTATAATATCAAATTGAACAATTTCAACACATGTTTATGATTCTGTTATCCAAAAGCTTTAGATTTCAGCCAGGCATCGTAGGCAGGCTATTATCTGAAGGGAGGGGGGAGGAAAAAAGAAATGTCATCATTAAAAAGGTACAACCACTGTCACCTCCTGTTCAAGTGTTTGACAAGACAAACATAGAAAAGTTAACAAGAAACATTCATACTTACCATATGCAGGTCCTCGTGGCCCACGTTCATCTCGATTACCAATCACACCAGAAAAACTGACGTTATAGTTTGGTCTATTCTGTGGAGATGACTGGGGTATTGGTTGCTGGGGCTTTGTTGGTTGTGGTTTTGTTTGCTGTTGTTGCCAGGTAGATGAACCTTGTTGCCAAGCAAATCCTGTGTTCTGCTGCCAAGAGCTTCCTCCCACTGGCTGAGGGGATTGTTTCTGTGGTGAGCCCATTGGTTGAAAAGATCCTCCTGTTCCAGTGGGTGTGGTGGGTTTACTTGAAAATGCTGAACCACCTATTTATACAGAACATGTCATATTTAAACTTTTCAAATTAGCTTGTAACACAAATTATTCCTCTTTTACCACTAACCACAAAATGGCATGTGTTTTGTCAGTCTAAGTTATACAAGTGACTACCTAACATTAAATTTCTGAAGAAGAGTCCCGACCCGAAACGTCAACTTTCCTGCTCCTCTGATGCTGCCTGGCCTGCTGTGTTCCTCCAGCTCCACACTATGTTAACCCAAAATGCTGCTGTATTGCAAGTATCCCAACGTATGCGTGTTATGCTTTAGAAAGCAAAGAGCTTCACTTCAAGAGATAGTAGGAACTGCCGACGCTGGAGTCGGAGATAACAAGGTGCGCAGCTGGATGAACACAGCAGGCCAGGTTCAAGATGCACTAGTTCACAAGTTCAGATTGAAGAATGGACATCTTAAATGCCCAGTTACTGGGAATTTGTACGCAGAAAACACCACTGAGTATTTAAATAACCTCTCATTCTGGCAAATCACCCCAGGACTGGATCTGGTTCAGCTCATCGAGAAAATGGTTGTAGAGCTGTACCATCTGGTGCAAGACACTCGCACCTGTCCTGCAGCATTGGATGGGACGGGCCTATGACAGAAAACCAGCTATAACCTGAAACTTGGCTACACTGTCTTACAGGAAGATGTTGCATTACTGAACTATAGCAATTGTACTGTGAAAGCATAAAATGGCTCCACTCTCCTCACAACCATTATATCCATTATTAAAAAAGCTATAAAATAAGCAGTTATATACTGAATCACTCTTTTTCAAACACATGTGTGTGTGTGCTTTCAAGTTCCCTTCATTTTATATTTTACTCTTCACTTAATCACAATTATATTTTTGCCTCTTTCTGGATTCTAGATTATTTGGTATCTCATGTCTTAATTCACTCTTACTAGTGAGTGTAATTTCTACATTTTCCTCAAATGCCTTTCACAGCCTTCAAAATATAAGGCAAGCTTTAAGTAATTTTCCAGGAATACTGAGCACAACCAGTGAGCAATTTTAGCCTTGGTGCTCCCCCTGTCCTGCCCTGCCCTGCCCTGCTCCCTCCCCTCAATAGAACAGCCTGTCATTTATCCATCCACCCTGCAGCTACCAGGATCGCAGCAGCTGTGCTTTTAAATTGCTCTCCTAAGCAGACAGTGGGGTGACCTATTTAATAAAGTGGAGATTTTCATTGCTTCTACTTTAGAATGCAATGGCACCATTGAGAACTGACTGTAGTTTTAACGAGAAGCTGCTTGATCAGCCCCTCGGATTAGTTTTCAAATCTCACATTATCAAGGTCCCATTGTTTGCTTTATAGTTATTGCTCAGGAATTTGAAATTCGTCCTAATGGAACACCAGAACCACGACAGTTCTAAGCTGAGATGGCTGTGCTTAAGACCTTAGTGATGCCCATTTGAAATGAGTTTACACGGAGGGAAAAGGTTGGAGGAGATCAGAAGAGACAAATTGCTATAAATAAGCAGATGGCACAAGAAATCTCAACTCAGAAATTTTTGAAACAGCACTCAGACTGTTGCTAAGTACCTGACTGTATACTTGGTGGCATAGATCAAATAAAATGTAGAAGGAAATTAAGTACAGTTTAGCACATAATTAACTGAATTCCTTGAACTGTTAAAACCTGTAATATAACTGACTATTCAAAACAGCATACAGTTATTAGTATTCACATTGTTCAATTCTTGTGCTGCAAAAATGTTTTGCTGACTCAACTGGATCCCCTCTTCCACATTGGGTGCCTGCTTAAGGTGTGTCCCAACTGAGGTGCTTCCTGCCAAACTGGTCTCGCTATCAAGAACTCCAGGATCTTCTCTCACTACCCTTTGCTGAGGCTCCCCTCTCCTCCCAGAGAGGCTCTGAACCTGCCAGGTACTAGACTCCATGGCTCAGAATTAGACGATTGATTGCAGTCCCAATCCTGGTCATTAATACCATTGACACTGGTGCAACCACAAAATATCCGGTGAATCAGAGACATTGCACCCAAGAAAGGGGCAGAAGACCCACTTTCAGCCAATTAATGCTCCTGTGAGCATTAAATAGTGAGCGATTTTGTGATTAGCATCCTGGTTTAGTGAAAAGGAAACCATATTTGACAAACTTATTAGCAGGGCTGATAAAGCAGAATAAAGAGACATCATGTATTGCATTTCAAAAGGCGTATGACAAAGTATCACTTAAAATAAAACATTACTGAACAAAAGAGCTCAATGTTGGGGTGGCATGTGAGTTAGCCAATTTTTTTATCCATGCAAGCAGGAAGCAGTCAGCATTAATGGCTCACTTCCAGTTAAGTATAAACTATTGTACAATTTACATTAATGATTTTGATGAAGGACAGTGTGTATTGTAGCCCATTTTACCAATGAGTGGGCTAAGCAAGTGAGGAGCAGGATACAACAGATTCATCACAATGTATAGATAGGTTGGTTAAGTGAGCAGGCAACAAGGTGTAAAATGGAGTCAATAAATGTGAAACAAAAAGTTGCTGGAAAAGCTCAGCAGGTCTGGCAGCATCTGTGAAGGAAAAAACAAAGTTGACATTTCAGGTCCAGTGACCCTTCCTCAATAAATGTGGAGCTGGAAAAGCAGGACCATCTTACTTTAGGTCCGTCGGTTCCCCTCCTCTGTTAAGGACATCCTCAACTGCATCTTCCTGATTTCCTGCACTTCTACCCTCAAACCCTCTCCCCTCAATAACAGTAATGATAGAGTCCCCTTAGTCCTCACATATCACCCCATCAACATCCAAATACAATGCATCATTCGCCGATGTTTCCACCACCTGCAATCAGACCCACCAAAAAAATATTTCCCTCCTCAAACCTGTCCGCCTTCCGCAGGGATGGTTCACACCACAACTGCCTCGTCGGCGCCACACTCCCCACTAACCCCTCCACCACACCCGGTACCTTTCCCCGCAACCACAGGAGGTGCTACACCTGCCCCTACACCTCCGTCCAAGGCCACAAACAATCCTTCCAAATCCAGCAGAGATTCACCTGCACTTCATCTGACCTCATTTACTGTATCTGTTGCTCCCGATGTGGTCTGTTCTATAATCGGGGAGACCAAACGCAAACTTGGGGACCGGTTCACGGAGCACATGAGCTCGACACGCACCAACCAACCAAACCTTCTGGTTGCCATCCACTTTAACTCCCCCGGTGGCATGTCCATCCTTGGCCTCCTTCACTGTCAAAGTGAGGCCAAAATGCAAACTGGAAGAATAACACCTGATATTTTGCCTTGGGAGCTTACAGCCCAATGGCCTGAATATTGACCTCCCAGCTTCAAAATCTCTCCACTCGCAACCTGTCCATCTTCTGACTCACCTATCTGTTCTACTCTTCCCACCAACCAACCAACCACATCGACCCCCTCCCTGCATCAACCTATCTCCATCCCAACTTCCTTTACCCCAGCCCCACATCCGCTGCCTCTATTCATTTCTGGGCTCCCCTCCCCAGTCCTGACCAAGGGTTTCAGCATGAAACATCAACTTCCCTGCTCCTCGGATACTGTCTGACCAATTGTGCTTTTCCAGCTCCACATTTATTGACTGTAGCTTCCAGCATCTGCAGTCCTTACTATACTCCATTTTCAATGCTGGACACAATGTGAGAAAATGCAAGGTTATTAGGAAGGATAGAAAAGCAAGATATTATTTAAATAGAGAAGTATTATAGACATTACAGGACATAGGGACGTTTAATCACAAAATATATAGTATAGGCACAGCAAGTAAAAAGGCAGAAAATGTAATTTGGGGACTTAAACTGGAATTTTTTTTTCTAAAAGGATCGAAAGCATGAAAAAGAAAATGGCTTAAAAATAACCATATGAATCATGTGACCCATCCAGGCTAATAAAGTTTCATGTTTACAAGTATAGAACAATGAAAGCTTTTCAGCATTTAATGTGACTTTCACTAACGACGTCAAAATGCATTGAAAGAAACAGAAAATATAATGCATGTCTCAGTAAGGGGAAATAAAAGAAATCTTTAAAAAAATTTCAATACAACCACACTGATGCACCTCAAGACTCATTCAAGAATATTCAAGGCTTGCACTTGCACATTCTGAATCAGCATTTTATTTTTATTCACTGAAAATAATGGGGGAAATGAATGGGATGTGACGTTCTCTGGCTGGGCCAGCATTTATTGTTCACACTTAACTGCCCAGAGGTGGGTGAAGAATCAACCACATTTCCATGGGTCTGCAGTCACCTTAGGTCAAAAGAGGCAAGATTGGCAGTTTCCTTCCCTGAAGGACATTAGTGAGCCGTAAGGGGTTTTCCAAATATCAACAATGGTTTCATAGTCATCATTTGACACTCATTCCAGACTTTCTTTGGATTCAAGTTCCACCCTCTGCCATGGTGTGATTTGAACCCAGGTCCCCAGAAAATTACCTGCATCTTTGGATTAGCAATCTCTAGCAATAATACCACTTGGCCATTACCTCCCCATTGCAGGACATTCAGACATGCTGCTCTTTAGACTTGGAGTGGAGTCACTTTAATGATGCAAGATGCATTTGAGCATACAAATAGAGCATAAAAAGGGATGAGAAAATTTGGGCATGGAGCAAGCACAGGTGTAAGTGGAGCAGTTCCCACCTAAGCATTGGCAGAGGAAGTTGATGCCACTGATGTCAACATTTGTCAGAGCCAGAAGCTTCTGTGACTCCACCTGTATGCACATGCACACTGCCACTTCTTGCTATGATCATTTTTCCACCGCTCACTATTTCACTTGGCCTCCCTCCCCCCACCCACATTCAACACTCTGTCACCAATCAGCTTGCTAACTGCTGGTCGTTCCATTCCAAACTTCTCATTATCTCTGACACAACCTTCCTTCCAAACTTCCAGGGATGGGAAAGAATGAGGAAGGGGGGAGGGAGGTAGTAAAAGATAAGGAACCAGATGTTCAAGGCAAAATGTGACTCCAGAATTTAGATTCATTTAAATCATTTGGAAACACCAATTTTATTGCTCACATTCTTTGATGTGGGCATCTCTTTACCATATCACTGGTAGTGAAGACACAGGGACCACAACTGCTTGGGCAGTGAGTGCATCCCTGCAGTGCAGTGGCAATAAGAAGATAGCTGTGTGAAAAATATTTGCTCTCTTGGTTCCTCAATCTAACTGCAACATTTCATGCCACAATTACTTACCCATTTGAATACAAGTACATGGAAACTTCACTAGACATTGATGTTTATCTATCAAACTATATTTGAACACCGGGTGATTCTGTACAATTAGGTTTTACTTATTTGTGGAAATAAATTTTGTCAATTATAACAGTTGCAAAAAGAATTGGGGGGGGGGGGGAACCCTCATCTAAACAACAGCATTTGGTTTCAGTAATGTCCTCAACAACATTCTTTCTGGGAGTGTTCCACAGGGATCAGTGCCGAGACCTCTGTTGTTTGTGGTCTACATAAATGATTTGGACGAAAACATAGCTGGTCTAATTAGTACATTTGCAGACAATACATAGATTGGTGGAGTTGTCGATAGGGAGGATCATCAGAGGATACAGCAGGATATAGATCAGTTGGAGGCATGGGCGGAAAAATGGCAGATGGAGTTTAATCCGGACATACGTGAGGTGATACATTTTACGGTACAGATGGAAATTACACAGTGAATGACAGAACCCTTAGCTGTATTGATATGCAGAGGGATCTGGGTATGCAGGTCCACATATCACTGTAAGCGGTAGTGCAGGTAGCTAAGGTAGTAAAAAAGGCCTATGGCACGTTTGCCTTCATTGGAAGGGGCATTGAGGAGAAGGACAGTCTAGTTATTCTGCAGCTTTATAGAACTTTAGTTTGGCCACACTTGGAATATTGCGCACAGTTCTCCTCCTCACACTACCAGAAGGATGTGGATGATTTGGAGAGGGTACAGAAAAGGTTTACCAGGACGTTGCTTGGTATGGGGGATTTTAGCTATGAAGAAAGTTTGGATAGACTGTGTTTGTTTTCACTGGAACACAGGAGGTTTAGGGATGACCAGACAGAAGTTTATAAGATTGTAAATAGCATGGATAAAGTGGAAAGCATGAGGCTTTTACCCAGCGTGGAGGAGTCAATTACTATGGGACACAGCTTCAAGCTGTGGGGGGAGGGGAGTTAAAAGAGATGTGCAAGGCAAACTTTTCACACAAAGAGTGGCGAGTGCCTAGAACGTGCTACCAGAGGAGGTGGTGGAAGCAGACACAATAGCAGCATTCAAGAAGCACCTGCACGAATACATGATCAGGAAGGGAATAGAGGGATATGGATCCTGTAAGTGAAGACAGTTTTAGCATGGAAGGGCACAATGTGTCGGTGCAGGCTTGGAGGGCCTATCCCTGCATTGTTCTTTCTTCATTACCACTTTAACAAAAAGTTAACAAATGTCACGGAACTAACCTGCTAAATTGGCACCAAGAGCACTCAAGTCAGCAAATGGATCCAGTGTCTGTGGCTTCCGCTGATGAGTCGGAGTACAATGTAGTGAGCCGGTAGGACTGGTATTTGCTGATCTACTGGCTCCACCAACTCCACCTGTTGGAAAATAATATAGAAACATTAACCCATCTATAGATCTGCTTGTTAACAATGTGGCATACCACCCACCCCATTCCATATTGGCTCACACCATGCTGCACATAAATTGCTTTCAGAGACAGCAAGACATCAATTTGCCCCAGGTTTATACGAAAGCCAATGGGAGAATAACCAGGAAGGTAAACTCGAACAGCCACTGACATCAGACGTTATTTTATGATCTTAGCTTTTGGAGAAAAGGTCCTTGCTCCCAATGTTACAAAACTCTCTGCATGGGAATTTCAGAACACCTGGTCACCATACATCTAACCAGCATACATCCTCATTGCAGAGCAGCAATTCAATTGAGGACGTGAAGTCTTTTTGTGCTCAAATGAATACACTAGATTGCTATGATCTAAGTTAAGTATAGATGAAAGATCTCCTTATTCTGCACAATCTGCCTTGAAGTCTACTTTGTAAAAAGTACTCGCTGATGCATGTTACCATTTCTCAGGTCAACAGTTATAGAGTGTGACTGTCAATAGATCAGGTTTCCAATGATGGCCATTGTGGCATTATAAGTAGCTGCTTGAAGGCAACGGTGTTTAGACACCTCGAAGTTAATTGACATTAAACTCTTCCAACTTTCAGGTTATGATGCAGGTATATCCTCAGACCAGAAGGATCGATTGAAAATACAAAATAAAACTTAAGAAATAGGAGCAGGAGCAGACTCATGTGCGCCATCAATCACGCTGCACTTGAATATGAGCATGGCTAACTTTGGGCTTCAACCCCAGCTTCCTAACATACCTCCACAATCCTTGTTTTCATTCTCTTGGGAAATCCATGTCTACTGCAGCTCTAACTATATTTAATGATGGGGATTCATGATCCTCTGTGATAGAGAACTCCATACCTCTCAACTCTTCATTCTCCCAACATAAATGCATTTTGCAAATCAAAAATAACAATCTGATGAGTGACTATAAAGCTGTCATGTAAAACCCAAATTGGTGGACTAGAATCTTCTCCAGAGAAAAAAAAACCTGCAGTCCTTACTCAGATTTGCCATGTGTACTGTACACACCAGCACAGTTGACTCATAGCTGCCCTCAGATATGATTCAATTGCATTAAATTGATGAGCATCAGGATTACATAAACTGTAGTGGTTCAATGAGTCATCACACAATTACCCTCTCAGGGCAACTCTGGATAGACAAATGACATCATTAGCTCTATTCAAATCTTGATAATAATTTGTTAAAATCCTCCCTCCTCTTCTGCTCTTTCAACCTTGGTGGACTATGTGAGGTAAAGTGAGGTAACCAGAGTCATCGAGATGTATAGCACGGAAACAGACCTTTTGATCCAATTCGCCAGCATTTGGCCCATATCCCAGCACGGTGGCTCAGTGGTTAGCACTGCTGCCTCACAGTGACAGGGGCCTGGGTTCGATTCCCCCTCGGATAATTGTTTGTGTGGAATTTGCACATTCTCCGTGTCTGCATGGGTTTCCTCCGGGTGCTCCAGTTTCCTCCCACAGTCCAAAGACGTGCAGGCTAGGTGGATTGGCCATGCTTAAATTAACCATGCTGTTCAGGGATGTGTACATAGAACATAGAACAGTACAGGCCCTTCGGCCCTCGATGTTGCGCCGACCTGTGAAACCAATCTGAAGCCCATCTAACCTAAACTATTCCATTATCATCCATATGTTTATCCAATGACCATTTAAATGCCCTTAAAGTGGGCGAGTCTACTACTTTTGCAGGCAGGGCATTCCACGCCCTTACTACTCTCTGAGTAAAGAACCTACCTCTGACATCTGTCCTATATCTATCACCCCTCAATTTAAAGCTATGTCCCCTCTTGCTAGCCACCACCATCCGAGGAAAAAGGCTCCCACTGTCCACCCTATCTAATCCTCTGATCATCTTGTATGTCTCTATTAAGTCACCTCTTAACCTTCTTCTCTCTAACAAAAACAGCCTCAAGTCCCTCAGCCTTTCCTCATAAGACCTTCCCTCTATACCAGGCAACATCCTGGTAAATCTCCTCTGCACCCTTTCCAATGCTTCCACATCCTTCCTATAATGCGGTGACCAGAACTGTACGCAATACTCCAAGTGCGGCCGCACCAGAGTTTTGTACAGCTGCAACATGACCTCCTGGCTCTGAAACTCAATCCCTCTACCAATAAAACCTAACACACCGTATGCCTTCTTAACAACCCTATCAACCTGGGTGTAGGTTAGGTGGGTTATAGGAGATGGGTCCGAGTGGGATGCTCGGAGGGTCGGTGTGGACTTGTTGGGCCAAATAGCTTGTTTCCACACTGTCGAGGTTCTATGGCTCCCTCTAAACCCTTCTATTCATGTACCCATCCAGCTGCCTTTTAAATGTTGTAATTGTACCAGCCTCCATCACTTCCTCTGGCAGCTCATTCCATACACGCATCACCCTCTGTGAGAAAACGGCTGCTCTAAGGTCCCTTTTAAATGTTTCCCCTCTCACCTTGAACCTATGCCCTCTAGTTTTGGACTCCCCCACACCAGGGGGAAGACCTTGGCCATTCACCCTATCAATGCACCTCATACCTTTATGGTATTTTGGGAATTAAAAAGCCTTCCAAAGATCAATCTGCAAAGACAGTGTCCAAGAAAGAAACAAAACACTAGATAAGATCAGCTTTGAACAATTTGGTGAGAAATTCTGATAAAAAAAGGGAACTGGAAAAATGAAAATGTTTCCATGCAAACTGTTGTGCTGAATCTTTAATCCCTTTTTGACAGTTTGAGAACAAAGCGTAGTTAACAAAATGATAATAATGTCAAAAGAATCCAATCTGTTCTGTGCTTTCCAAACTTTGCCTGTTTGTTATAATGCGAGTTCACTGTTAAGAACAAAGTCAGTTAGACTTGTAAACACAAACATGATTATTTTCATTTTTACCTGAAGGAGGTGTTTTGTTTGCCCAAACCGTTGAACCTCCAGGTAGATTTGAGGATCCCAAGCCCCATTTTCCCATTATATCTGGTTGAACAGACACAGTTGGAGTACATGGGGGACCAGGGGAGACTCTACCTAAGTAAAGCAAAGTTAACATTTTACAGTGCATCACAATGTTTTCACTGAAGGTTCAAAAAAAGAGACTAAATTACTGATGCGATATGATCTCATGGGAGTCACTTAAAAATTCTGTAAGAAAGTTTACAATTGTATGCACTACCAGGATCAAGCCTGAAAGTACATATTGTGTTATAAAAATGTTTCGATTTACTAACATTACTGAAAAGAGGGCAAGTGCTTCATCCTCACACTTAGTTTTTCCAGCTAAAGTTGCGAACCAAGGAATTTATGCTTCCAAATTGGTCAGGGTGCTGTTTGAAGTTAAAATATCTATTGCCTTATAAAAGCAAAGATAACTTAAAAAAAGTATTATACAAAAGGAAATTTTAAAATAAAAAAGAAACAAATGTGATATAAAATAGAATATGCTAGAAAATGCACTGCGTGTTGATCACTTTCTACAAGAAAGAAAATAAAGTGAACAGTTGTAGTTGGGCCTATGTCTGGATAAAATGAAAAAGTTTCTCAAAAGAAATCTCAAATTGATACTTTTTGTGCTGTTAATATCACTATTGCCAAATTGAACACTTTGTTTTCAAAATCCCATTGGCATGTTAGGCACAACATAAATCTAATGTAAAGCTACAATGCTCTGAAATGTTTCAATCTGCGTCGTAGAAGTGTCTCAACTTGACAAAGACGACAGTTCCATTTTCCAACCCATAAATTGGAAATCTCCTTCACAACACTCTCAATTTCAGTTACAACAACTTAGCTTGTGCGCTGTGTTTTCGCACTGACTAGCTCAAAATGACTCGATGGGCCAAAGAGCAAACATCCATCTCGAAGTTGGAACACACATCCGACAGGCAAAAAGAGAGTTTGTATAAATTAATTGTTCAACCAGAAGCTTCACATTCCACTTCTGAAGAATTCATTCCTAATGGGAATATAAATTGTATCAAACTACCACCGTGGTGCACTCTCAATCTCAGCCCTAAAAGGAATATCCAGGTAACTACACTATATCATTCTTACTTCTAAAAATAAGATTTTTAATTACTTAACAAAGTTAATAGAATCCCTACAGTATGGGAAGAGGCCAAATTGGCTCATTGTGTCTGCACCCACCCTCCAAAGAGCATCCCATCCAGACCCAGCCCCCTATCCTATCACCATAACCTGATATTTCCCATGGCTAATTCACCTGACCTACACATCCCTAGACAATATGGAGCAATTTAGCATGGTCAATCATACTAACCTGCACATTTTTGGACTGTGGTAGGAAACCGGAGCACCCAACAGAAATCCACGCAGACACAGGGAGAACATACAAACTCCACACAGTCAGTCACCCAAGGCTGGAATCAAACTCAGATCATTAGCGCTGCGAGGTAACAGTGCTAACCACTGAGCCACCATGCTACCCAATGAACTCCGGTGAGCTGGTTAAAATTATAGACACAATCTAAACAAAGCCAGAAACATTTTAATTTCCACCATCCCATTCTTACGTGTGCTTCGGAATCCAAAAGGTTCCCTAACGGTTCAGTTTAGGGATACTGTCTGTCAGAGGAGAATGAATCAGAGGTTGAAACTGGACTTTGCACTTGGTCAGCTAGTAATCATAGAACACCATAAACTTTACTCCATGTCTTTCAGGGAGAACAAAAAGAGGCAGCATCTTTGCTTATGATTAGCATCTAGCAATTGCTCCTGAATGAAGGCTGCACAACAAAGATGGAATTAGCTTCAGTTGCTCAGCTGCCAACATTCAACATGTGGTAACCACTGCAAAAGTACTGGAGGAGAGGGAACACCTGCAGAATACTACCTCACCAAGCATCAGTACCTCGAAATAAAGGGGCTAAAGGGAAGTTAAATAATATTTAATGGATCAAAAATAAATTCAGATTAAAAGGATATGCTATAATAAGATATACAATTTCAATTTTTAAAAAGAATTATTTTTGATCAATGAGTTTCATTAAATGTTGGAATTGTAGGCAAACTGTTTCTATTAAGGCAGAAGCAGTGTTTAGATCATTGCTAACTAGCAACACCTATATATAGCTGGACAGAAATCAAGAGGAGTCACAACAGCTTTAAAAGCAAAGAAATCTTTTTTCAAAAAAAAAACAAACAATTTTAAAAGCGATATACCAAGTTCTTACCCATACTGAAAGGATCACCAGCAGTGGTTTGTGGAGTTGGAGATGGTGTCCTTGCTGTTTGAAGAAAGGGGTCAGCTTGTCCAACTGGAGAACCTGCACCACTTCGATTGAGGAAAACACCAAGCAAATCCGGATTCTGTTGCTTGGCCTGAGAGTCAAATGGATCAAACGCTGTTCCTGAGATTTAAATGACACAAAATGGTTAATAGGAAAACAATTAGATTGTTTTTTCACTCTCTCCCCGTGCTCCCCGCGCGCCCCCCCCCCAGGGATCCAATTGCTTTAAGATTGCAGGAGTACACTATTTAACATTTAACCCGGAGGTATTCACGTGACAATACTTTCTGAATACACTTTCAATATAAATTCACCTGTGTTTAAACACCAAATTAAAACTGTAAACTCTATTATAGTTGAGTTTAACAATGCTCAGGAATAAGCAGATTTTTACTCTATGACTACTAGCATCTTCTTCAATCCAAAACTGAACAGTTGTGTCAGCTTTCAGCTCATGCACAATTTGAAAAACACACTGGCTGTAATAAAGCTTTTCAATTAACAAGAAATACTTCAGTCTCATTCATGAAACCAAAGCTTTAGACAAATAATTTAATTCATTTAAATATTGTTCATTATCACCACTTACATTCCTATCTTATATGCTTTGTTTAATTTTTACATTTCCGAAAATATTCTATTTTTGCTAATTTAATGTTAGAGTTCACCGCTTTCTATCTTATTCTCTCTAATTTGTGGTAGAAGTTAACTTTCAAAAGGCTGGCAGTAATCATCACTTCCAAAAGTCATTTCTCAAATCCATCATATGCAAAGACTTGAAGATTAATATGGTTGTAGATTCAACCAAACAAAACTCCAATATCTTTCTGATGTTCAAACTGGAAAGATCCACTGATGAATGAAGATGTTCACAGTGACTTCTAGATGATGTTTATCAAACAACAGGGGTCATCTGCACCAAGCCAAACTTGCATCTAGTACATGCACCTTAGGAGTTTGAGTTGCTGGTCTATGGGCTCCTGCTATTTTAACCGAATATGAACACCAGTCATATAAAATAGCTAAAGCACTTAAATTTCCAACAGCTTCCTAATTTGACTGAATTTACCCACGAATTGAATTACCAGATATGCATTTTGATAAAAATGCATTATTATGAACTGAAACAGTGAGGTTAACTGCACTAATGCTTATTGGTGGTATAGCTCACCAATACAACATCTATCTGGTTTGAAAGGATAAGTTTCTTTTACTCTTGCTGAACTGTTTCAATGGTAGAGCAAATGTTATTTACTCTAAATTGTCAAAATAAATTACAGTCTTGATTAAGTTTCAAGCCACAAGTTTCCCTAAATGTCATGAGAAAATGTAGTGGAATTCAAAATGCAAAGGAAAAAAAGCAATGATGCTGCATGCAATTGACAGGCAATTTCCAGCTAGGAAAAGGAATCCTGCCTGCTGCAACCAGTGTCACCAGACTGGCATTTAGTTTTCCAATGATGCTGCCGTACCATTAGAGAGAGAGAAGTATAGAGTCATACAGCATGGAAACAGACCCTTCAATCCAACTAATCAATGCCAACCATGTTACAAAACTAAACTAGTCCTACTTGCCTCCAAAGGCCCATATCCCTCCAAACCTTCCCTATTCATGTACTTATCCAAATATTTAAAATGTTGCAACTGTATCTGCATCCACCATTTCCTTTGGCAGTTCTGCCACACATGGATCACTGTATAAAAAAA
Source organism: Rhincodon typus (assembly GCF_021869965.1). Taxonomy (NCBI): domain Eukaryota; kingdom Metazoa; phylum Chordata; class Chondrichthyes; order Orectolobiformes; family Rhincodontidae; genus Rhincodon; species Rhincodon typus. The sequence continues at coordinate 30,608,401 of NC_063341.1, read as the reverse complement.
AGTTTCCCCTCATGTCCTTTTTAAATCTCTCTTCTCACCTTAAAAATATGCCCCCTAGTTTTGAACACCCTGACCTTAGGGAAAGGCCCTTGCTATTTACATCATCTGCGCCCCTCATGATTTTATAAGCCTCTATAAAAGGTCACCCCTCAACCTCCTAAGCTCCAGTGAAAGATGTCCCACCCTATCCAGCCACTTTTTATAACTCAAACTCTCTATTCACGGCATCGTCCTGGTAAATCTTTTCTGAACCCTCTCCAATTTACTAATATCATTCCTATAGCAGGGCGACCAGAACTGCACACAGTACTCCAGAAGAGGCCTCACCGTTGCCCTGTAAAATCTCAGCATGATATCCCCACTCTTCTACTCAAAAAGTGTGAGCAATGAAGCAGGCACACTAAACACTTTCTTAATCACCCTGTCTGTGATACAAGTTTCAAAGAATTATGTACCTGCACCCTTGGGTAGTGCTGTAGAACAGACAGACCCAAGGCCGTACCACTAATTGTACAAATCCTGCCCATGTTGGTTTTATCAAAATGCAATACCTTGCATTTATCCAAATTAAACTTCATCTGCCACTCCTCAGCCCATTGACCCAATTAATCAAGATCTCTTTGTAATCTTAAATAACCTTCTTCACCTTCCCTACCACCAATCTTGGTGTCATCAGCAAATGTACTAATCATGCCTCCTATATTCTCATCCAAATCATTTATATAAATGACGGACATGGATCCAGTAACGATCTCTGTGGAACACTGCTGGTCACAAGCCTCCAGTCCTAAAACCCTCCTTGTCCTACCGTCAAGCCAATTTTGTGTCTCATTGACAAGCTCACCCATGTGATCACGAATACCACGTGATCTAACTTTACTAATTAGTCTACCATATGGAACCTTATCAAAGGCTTTGCTAAAGTGCACGTAAACAACCTATCCCATTCTGCCCTTCTCAATCTTTTGTTACTTCCTCAAAAAACTCAATCAAGTTTGTGAGATACTGTTTCCCTCACACAAAACCATGCTGACTATTCCTAATCAGTCCTTGCCTCTCCAAATGCATGTAAAACCTATCTTTCAGGATCACCAACATTACCCAGAACTCATGTTCTGAGGAAGAGTCACCGGACCCAAAACGTTAACTGTTTTTTCCTTCATAGATGCTGCCAGACCTGCTGAGCTTTTCCAGCAATTTGTTTTGTTTTCCGATTTACAACATCCGCAGTTCTTTCATTTTTTATTTTTAATCAGGGGAAATACTCTTTAATGGGTGGAGTTATACCTAGCACACAAATGGTTGAAGTTGTTCGAGGTCAATCATCTCCATTCAGGACATCACTGCATGGATTTCTCAGGGTCCAAGGCTTAACCATTTTCAGCTGCTTTATCAATGACTTTGCCTCCATCATACAGGTCAGAAGTACAAATGTTTGCTGATAATTGTGTAACATTCTGCACCATTTGCCACTCCTCAAACACTGAAACAGAAACGAAGGAAGACCTGGGCAGCATCCAGGCTTGGGCTAGTAAGAAACAAGTAACGTCTAGAATACGCAAGTGCCAGACAATAACCATCTTCAATGAAACCCAATCTAACCATCTCCCATGGACATTCAATGGCATTACCACCAGTGAGTCCTTACTATCAGTATCATAAGGGTTGGGTTCCCATTTGCCAGAAACAAAAATGGGTACAAGGGATACAAATGCCAATGAGAAGCTGGAAATTCTGCACCAAGTAATTTAACTCCTGACTCCCCTGTGTCTATCATCCATCAGCAAGTCAGAAGTGGATGGAATAGGAACAAAAATAGACACAGTTGCAGAAGTAGGCCATTCAGCCCAACAAGTCTGCTGTGCAATTCAATGAGGTAATAGATGATCTGGTAATCCTCAACTGCCCTTTCCTGCCTTTCTCCCCCATAACCCTTGATTTCCTTCCTGATTAAAGATCCGTCTGTCTATCTCAGATAGTAGGAACTGCCGATGCTGGAGAATCTGAGATAACAAGGTGTAGAGCTGGATGAACACAGCAGGCTAAGCAGCATCAGAGGAGCAGGAAAGCTGATGTTTCGGGTCTGGACCCTTCTTCTGCAGAAATTTCTGAAGAAGGGTCCAGACCCGAAACACCAGCTTTCCTGCTCCTCTGATGCTGCTTGGCCTGCTGTGTTCATCCAGCTCTACACCTTGTTATCTCAGTTAGAACAGCAGTTTAGTTTTGTCTGAAGGAATCGATAATGATCTGGCTGGGAGGGTGAATAGCTGTTAATGTGGACTATTAGTGACTAACAATAGGTAGTGTGTAATGGCAGGCTATGTGATAACAAGGTCTGGTGCGTGAGGTTGGGGGCTAGGATATGGGAGAGTTTAGGCCCTAATGTGGCTGGTCTGAATTATACTTCCCTATTTTTAAAATCTCAAGCACAGAATGCTGGAGAAATTCAGCAGGTTTGGCAACATCTGTGAAGAGATAAACAGAGTTAACGTTTCGAGTCTGGTATGACTCTTCAGAACTGAAGTCGAGTCATTATAATGATGTTCAGTTTTTTCAGTCACCTTGCAAGCATGTCTCTGGAATGGCAAAAAGATCATGTCAATTGACTTCTGCTTAACTCATTTATTTTGTACTCTGTACATTAAAGCAAAGAGCCATTAATTTTGCCCTTTTTCAGCTACTTTCCGCCCCCCTTTTGACCCTATTTGCTGCTGTTTTTCAATGTTTGTACACTATTCCTTTCTCGTCACATGCTGGTTATCATTGTCCAAATTGCAACTTTGCAGGGCAGCCGAGACAGAACAACAGGAAGCTTTAGTATGTAAGCTGACAAATTCTCAGGACCTAGGGTTCTGGAAGAGGCAGCTATGGAGATAGTGGATACACCAATTGTGATTTTTTTTTTTTTTAAGTTTTCTCTAGTTTACAGATCAGTTCCAGCAGATTGGAAATTAGCAAATCACTTGCCACTATTCAGGAAGGAAAAAAGTGAAAATAGAACAGACTAGTAATTAGCAAGTCTTTGGGAGAATGCAGTAACCTATTAAAAAGGAAATCTTATTAACATCTCAAAAAAGGACCTATGTTCAATACTTCTGGCCCCAAACAGTATACAGTCTACCTCCGATTACCTTGAAAAGAGACAGAGTCTTCAGAACTTGAACAACAGGTGCAGCGAGCTGTCTCATGCTGCTACTATGCAGTAAATCCTTTTAGTAACGTTGACATTTTAACCATGAACTGAATAAATGATAGTGTGATCTGACAAATGAACATTCCTTTACAAAACGGAAATTAAGTTTGAAAAATTTTAGTTTTTTTTGAGACTTAGTAGGGCAGGATGGTTTTCTACATTAGCTGGATGCTGCAGTCGAGCCAAAGACAGGCATTTTGCCTCCAACACAAATAAGTAACATTATATTTGAGCAGCAGCGCCAGTGAGAGATGCTGGATATGTAGACTGTACATTCCAATGACTGGTGGACTGTATCAAATACAACTCATTGGTCATGCTCAACCAGCCCATGCCTGCAAGCCTCAGTGAAGTTTATCTTTAACCTTTCTTTCCAAATCAACCTGTTCAGAGATGTTGTTATTACACGCTTCTGGAGCAGGTGGGACTGAACTTTAGTCTCCCTGTCCAGAGGTAGGGACGTTACCACTGTGCCACAAGAGGAACAAAGCCTCAGAGTGGGTTCAACTGGACATTCATGATGACCTCCGTTAGTGTGGGAATTGAACCTATGCTATTGGTGTCACTCTGCATTGCAAACCAGCAGTCCAATCAATTAAGCTAACCAACCAGGGCCAGCCTCAGAAGTATATCCACGATTAGATCCGATTCTGCTGTCAGAAACCATTGATTAATGGTTAAATCAGGTTGTGCTAAGAGTTACACCAGAAATAAGTTTCAGTCCATCAACCAGGTCTGCAATTTACATATGGGCCCACACTAGAAGCTCCATACATAAATACTCACAACTCCGTTTTGGGTAAGCCATAGGAATTTGTATGTACATTGCACATTTTTCACAAAGGATTCATGAAGACAGCCAAACTTTGTTGCATCTCCATGGCAATGCCCTGACCAATGAGAATCTGTCTGGTGTGAGGAGAATTAAATTTGACTGTCTCAGTGCCAGCTTAAGGCCCACCTTCTTCTCATTCTGTATAAAAGTGTTGTCTCTCTTTATTCAAGTCTGTTTCTTCTATCCCAGTTCTGATGAGCACAAGATGAAAACCTTCAACATTTAGTTTCCGTTTAATAGTTTTGAAATTTTAGCCATCCACCAATAAGTAAATAATAATATGATCAGACAAACCAACATAATTTTATGAGAGGGAAATTAAGTTTGAAAAAATTCCTAGTTTTTTTGAGAGGTTTGAAGGTAAACAAAGGGGAATGGAACATACTTGGATTTCAAAAAGGTGGTACGAGAACAATAATGGGTAAAATATGCAATGGAGCTGGGGAAGATATACAAAAATTTATGGTGCATTGTTTAACAGGCAGAAAGAGAAGGCATAAATGTGCAACTCACATTGCGAGCTAGCTAGCCGAGTGCTGCACGGAACAGGGCTGGGGCCTCAGCTGTTCACAATTTATGTTAATAACTTGGACAAAAAAATTGAAAGCAATGTATCTAGGTATTCTGGCAATACAGAGCTGGCTTTATGTTTCAGTTTTATGTTGCCTCTTACCTCTTTAATTGATCTTTCCCATCCACTTTATCTAAGCCCTTCAATTAAAATTTCCCAACAGCCTGCTTTGTTCCAAAGAAAATAGCTCCAGCCTAGCCAATCATTCCTCAGCTAAAATTCTCCAGTCTGGGCAAAATCCATACAAATTTCCTCTCTATCCCCCTTGCAAAAATCACATCCTTCCTAAAATGTGGTATCCAAAGGATACACAGTAGTCCAGCTGTGGCCTAACCACTTATATAGCTTTACCAAAAGCTTCCCTGTTCCTGTTCTATGCCTTGTGTAATAAAGCATCCTGTAGGTCTTACTAAACAACATATTTGCTGTCCTGCTACCTTCAAGGATCTGTGCACATGCACCTAAAAAGGTCCTTCCATTCCTCTACATTAAGTATCCTACCATTATAGTAAATTCCTTCTTTGTCCACCCAAATGCATTAGATCACATCTCTATAGTCTGAATTCCACTTGACTATTTTTTGCCCTACCTGACCAGTTCATTGTTATTTTCCTGCAGACTACAACTGTATTCCTTTCAAGCAACTACCTACAATGTCATCTCAGAGCTCTGCAATCTCTCAATCATTTAGCCAAGTTTTTTTCATACTTTCTGCAAAAAAATGGACAACTTCACGTTCTTCTCTCAGGCACTTAAAAAAAAAAAATAGATTTACTGGTCATTTATCTCTGCTGTTTATGGAGTTTCATAATTTGCAATTATCCAAGCCAACCACATGGACCAGATCTTGCGAGACTAAACGTACATCTGAAGATACACCGTTGCTACATGTCCCAGCATGCAGACTTGCATAAAGCATTGCCCTGGAAGTTCCAATTTCTGATAGGCAATGCCATTGCATCTCAGGATCCTCTGCATTTTCATACAAGACGTTGGAGACTTGAGGCAGTTCTGCAGTATGTGCTTATACAAGAAGTATTAGACAAATTAACCCAGGTAACCTCACAATCAAATCACCATTCACAATAACTATCCTTCCACCCATTCACCAGACCAGTTTGTCCTCCCAATCAGCCAGAGACAGTAATCAGTTACATTCTTATGTAGTGAATAATGTGCATTTCTACATTAAACTGACAATTTCATAAAATCAGCTACATTGTGGCAAATTTAATACAGGAATGAGTTTGTGCCTGTGTTAATTATGCAGTAGGTTTTGGTACATGGGCCCGACCTTTTCAAATTATATTTTATGATTACCTCTCTACATTAATTCCACATCTGAATCAAGGTCAAATTTCAACAGTTTGCAATTAAGGATCACCACTCAAAACAAAGCACACAAATGTCAGCTTTGAGTCAACATAAAAATGAATCATCCATCAAACGGAAACAAAGTGCATTTCGCAAAGTAGTACAGAATCAGAAAGTTGTGGGTGACTCACCACCAATCAACATGAACATACAATGTTTAGTTGTTTGTTGCTGCTGCTTTTCTCACAAAAAGGCTCCAATGCAAAACAAAAAGATACTTCAAGATAATACATTGATGTGTATGCTGGTCAGTCTCACAGAGGCCAGTGTTGGAGGGAGTTCATGCTCTGAGCAGTGTGAGACAAATCACCTTTCAGGGTTTAATGTGTATCATTTAAACATCAATGCGTACAAAGCACTTGTTGCATTTTAGTTGAAATTTCTACTTCCTGCATGGTACTTTCTCTATGCTGATTAAATGTCTTTTTTAAATGGACATATACGCTCAATGTCAAGCACTAAGATGTAGGAGAGCCAGGAATTTTTATATTGTTAGGCAAAGCCCTTGAAACAAACAAATAAAAACTCATTGTATTGCATATTTAAGTGTAAAAGTGACCCTTGATACGAGTCATTCTTGAACAGACTGATCATTTCTCTAATTTTGTTTTGGAATCTCTCCAACTCAAGAAACCATGTCCTTTACACATCAGCAATGATGATTTCTTTTCTTCTGGTTCCCAACATGCTAAGCTCATTAGACAACAGCAAGTGCCATCAAAAGGGAGTATGCCCGGTCTTTGCCTATTTTCTGGTGCAATGGAACTTCCCAAGGGATAGTACACTGGGCTCAGAAGATCAGAGGAGAAATGAGCACCAAATATTGTGTAAAGGAAACCTACAAGACACAGCAGCAATCTGACCATTACTACCACTGCTTAGATGATTTAGGCCAATAATTGTGAACCATTTTAGCATCTTATCAAGTTATAAAAATGAACTTTTTTTTGAAAATCAGAACTGAAACTGCTTCATTAATACAGGGCTTTTTTTCAAAGTTTGCCGCACCATTTTATAGCTACAATACCTTCACTAATTTTCGGTGAGGATGATAAAGAGGGAGAACCTGCAGACCTACGAGGAGTAGAATGTGCTGAGCCTGGAGCACCACTACTGCCCTGTGTTGATGGAATGGAAGAGGTGCTACCAAACAAGTCACTGAGTAAGTCAGAGTTACTTGGCAGAGGTTTGGCTTGAGCAGTAGTTTGAAAGGTCTGGCTCGTAGCACCTCCATTGAAGTCAAGAAGATCTACACTTTCAGGTGCCGAAGATCGAGACAGTGCCTGCTTTTTGCCACTTTTTGGTGTCCCATGCTGTTTTTCCACACTAGTAGCGCTGTGCTGGCTTGAAAGGGACAGAAGTTCATCATCCGATGGCTCACTATCCTCATTTACAAGAGCTGTTCGGTCTTCAGAGGAAGGATTAGCACCATTCTTATCACCTTTTGTTTCTAGAAAAAAAAAGAAAAATAGTTACATCTTAACTAAAGACCTCATTGTATATTTATAGCATATTGTACTGAAAATGAAGTATCACTAATGTGAGGAATGCATGACAAAAAAAGAAATGTCTCCCATAATGAAGAATGGGATTTTGTAGGAAACAGAAAGCCACAGATAAAATTATGTCAGAGATAGTAGGAACTGCCAATGCTGGAGAATCTGAGATAACAAGGTGTAGAGCCGGATGAACACAGCAGGCCAAGCAGCAGAAGAGCATCTGAAGAAGGGTCCAGACCCGAAACATCAGCTTTCCTGCTCCTCCGATGCTGCCTGGCCTGCTGTGTTCGTCCAACTCTACACCTTGTTATCTCAGATAAAATTATGTGTTTTATTGTAGTTACTAGTCAGGTCTGCATATTATATTTTTCATCATATTTTCACATTACTGCTGTTGGTATACAAGATCAACTAACAGAAGTGAGACTTCATTTTTTTACACCAGTCAGGTCTTTGACCCAAACTCCACATTACGTTCATTAAAATTAATCAAAATTGTTTAGTAGACAAGCAAACGAAAAGGATAATTTTAGCTTTTAATTGTGTGAGTAAAAGGAGAATACCAAATTGACCGCCCATTAGTTAAATTTCCTTTTCACTGAAGTCAACACGAGTGAAAACGATAGGGAAAGGACTGTAACAAGAGGTTAATTTGCTAACATCTGTTTTCTACCATCATTGAAAAAATGACTCCGATTCATTGCCCAAAACTATCAGTAGCCCTATGCCAAAGTTAACGCACGCTTATCAAAACAAAATTGTTTTGGAGATACACCATACAACAACACAGTACTGTTTAAATACCTTGCCAGGCAAGAGTTGGAAAAAACGTGCTTTGTCCTGTGCTCTTTATATTATCTGACGAGGTTTCCACTTCAACCACAGTATCTAAAACAGCTTTACCTGCAAAAAATTCACGTTACAAGAGAATCAATGTTTCCATGTCTTAACTAATGCTTCAAATCTCGAAGAAGAACTCTTTAGCCATATGCAAGTAACATTAAGGAACAGCGGGCCTACAGGTGAACATGTATGATTGATTTCAATGATTCCTGGATAGATTAGACAACTCCAGCTCTGTTTTTCAATTGGATACCAAAAATTATTACATTGCTGTTATTTCATAACGTACTTCTACCTTCTTAAAAATATTAACCCGACAAGAATAGGTGCACATGAACAGGAATTTGGGCAGGAGTTGGAATAGGCACCCGAATTCTCAATATGCATTTCAACATGCAAAGCTCTGCATGGAGAACACCAAATAATAAAATGTACCACTCTTTACAATAGGGAGCAATGTAGATTCTTTTTAAGGTTAATAAAAAAGCTGAAAGGAAGGCCTTGCCCTTGCATGTAGATTTCTCAATTTCTTTTAAAGTCAGCCATTCCGCATTTCTAAGTAATTTAACAATTTGTCGGCCAAGACCAAAAATAAAAACACCTTCTTGCTTAAATATGTTTCAAAACTAGAAATTCGAAAACTGTAAGACAGGTGACAGCATGGAATACCCACATTATTCTAGAAAGGACCACATCCTAGCTTACAAATAATTGTCCCACTGATTGTGAATTCAGTTCATACAAAATGTCAAAACTTTCTACCAGGAATGTCATCTTAGTAATGTCTGCTCATTAAGCTCGAGATTCCAACCTGAAAAACTGGGGTTTTAAAAAAAAAAAACCCATGGTTTCAATTGGAATTTATGTTTATTCTCTCATGAGACGTGGGAATGGGTGTTTCTGATAGGCCAAGACTTACTGTCCGACCCTAGTTGCCCTTGAGAAGGCAGTGGTGAGTTGCTTTCTTGAATCGCTGCAATTCATTTGCTGCGGACAATCCCACAGTGCTTTTAGGGAGGTAACTCAAGGATTTTGACAGTGAAGGAACAGCAATAATGTTTCTAAGTCAGAATGGCGAGTTGCTTGGAGGGGAGCTTCACCACCTTCAAGTTCCCACGTATCTGCTGCCCTTGTCCTTCTAGATGGAAGTGGTCGTGGGTTTGGAAGATACTGTCAAAAGGATCTTTAGTGAATTTCTGTAGTGCATGTACGGGTACACTTTGCTGCTGGTGGTGGGTGGTGGGCATGGCCATTTGTGAACATGGTGCCAATTAAGCAGCTTGCTTTATCCTGGATGATGTCAAGATTCTTGAGTATTGTTGGAGCCAGTGGGGAATATATTCTATCACAGTCCTGACTTGTGCTTTGTAGATGCTGGACAGCTTTTAGGGAGTCAGGAGGAGAGTTACTCACTGCAGTATTCCTAGCTTCTGACTTGCTCTTGTAGGCATTGTATTTATATGGTGAGCCCATTTGAGTTTCTGATCAATGCTAACATCCAGGATGTTGATGGCGGGGGATTGTGTGACGGTAATGCCTTTGAATATCAAGAGATAGTGGATAGACTGCTTGTCTCTTAATGGAGATGGTAATTTCCTGGCATTTGTGGCATGAATGTTACTTGCCACTTGTCAGCCCAAAGCTGGATATTGTCCAGGTCATCTTTATTTTAAGATGGACTGCTTCAGTATGTTTTGTTTACTCATGATTAATTGCACAATCCCACTTCTGACCACATGGAAGGTCATTGGTGAAGCAGCTGAAGATGTTTGGGCCCCAGGACACTACCGTGAGTGACTCCTGCAGTGATGTCTTGGAGCGGAGATGAGTGACCTCCAACAACCACAAACACCTACCTATGTGTCAGGTATGACTGCAAACACCAGAGAGTTTGGGCAATTGCCCATTGATTCCAGTTTATCTAGGGCTCCTTGATGCCACACATGGTCAAGGGCTGTCACACTCATCTCTGGAGTTCAGCTCTCTTGTCCATGTTTGAACTCAGGCTGTAATGAGGTCAGGAGCTGATTGATACCCACCTTGGGTTCCGTCAGGGACATTGAGCAGGTTGTTGCCGAGCAGGAGCTGCTTGACAGCACTGTTGATGACACCTCCCATCACTTCACTGATATGGAGAGTACACTGGTGGGGCAGTAATTGGCTAGGTTGTATTGTCCTGCTTTGTGTGTACAGGAAATACCTGGGCAATTTTCCACATTGTCGTCAGGTAGATGCCAGTTTTGGAACTGTATTGGATCAGCTTGGCTAGGGACGTTCAGGAGTCCTACAGCCCAAGTCTTACTACAAATAACAGAATGTTATCAGCGCTCTTAACCTTTGCACTATCCAGTGCCTCCAACTATTTCTGAATATCATGCTGAATGAATCAAATTTGCTGAAGATTGGTATCTGTAATGCCAGGAACCACTGGAGTAGTCAGCAATGGATCCTCACTTGGCACTTTTGGCTGAAGATTGTTGCAAATGCTTCAACCTCATCTTTTGCACAGATGTGCTGGGCTCTTTGGGATGGGGATATTTTATGAGGCTCCTCCTCCTTCAATGAGGAGTTTAATTGTCCATTCTCCATTCACGACTGGATGTGGCAGGATTGCAGAGCTTAGATCTGATCTGTTGGTTGTGAGCTTGCTTCGTTGTGTCTATTACTTGCCACTTATGTTGTTTGGTAGCTTCACCAGATTGACAGTTCAGTTTAGGGTTAGCGTTGCTTGATGCTGCTCCAAGCATGCCCTTCTGCACTCTCCATTGAACCAGGATTGATCCCCTAGGGCTTGATGCTAATGACTGAACCGGGATATGCCAGGCCATAAGACTGCAACTTGTGGAGAACAATTCTGCAGCTGTTGATGACCCACAGCGTCTCATGGATAACCAGTTTTGAGTTGCTAAATTTGTTTGAAGTCTGTCTCATACGGTCATGGACAGATGCATTTGTAACTGGCAGATTGGTAAGGAGGAGGTCAAGTATGTTTTTTCCTCTTGTTGGTTCCCTCACCACCTGCTGCAGACCCAGTCTAGCAGCTATGTCCTTTTGGACCCAACCCGCACGATCAGCAGTGCTGCTGCTGAGCCAATCTTGATGGTGGATATTGAAATCCCCCACCCAGAGTTCATCTGTGCCACCCTCAGTGCTTCCTCCAAGTATCATTCAACATGGGGGAGTACCGATTTATCAGCGGAGGGAGGACAGTACATGGTAATCTGTAGGTTTCTTTGCCCATGTTTAACCTGAGGCCATGAGACTTCATGGGGCCCCAAGTCAACAACATTAAGGAGTCCCAACGTGATGTCCTCCAGACTATATACCACTGTGCCACCACCTCTATTGAGTTTGCCCTGCCAGTGGGACAGGACCTATCGGGATGGCGATGGTTGTTTCTGGGACATCATCTGTAAGGTAAGATTCTGAGTATGATTATGTAATGCTGTTGCTTACTAGTCTGTGAGACAGCTCTCCCAATTTTGACACTAGACCCCAGATGTTATTAAGGAGGACAATGCAGCGTTGACATAGGGCTGTTTCTGCCATCATAAATTCCCGTGCTTAAGTTAATACCAAGTGGTCTGTCTGGTTTCATTTTCTTGAGATAATGTAGTGATTGATAAAACCGAGTGCCTTGCTAGGTCACTTCAGAGGGTAGTTGAGAGTCAACAACATTGCTGTGGGTGTGGAATTTCATGTAGGTCAGATCAGGTTAAGTTTACCTGGACCATCTCTAACACCTCTCTCCCCTTCCTGGACCTCTGTCTCCATATCGGGCAACCACCTAGAAACCGATATTCATTTCAAGCCCACCGACTCCCACAACTACCTAGAATACTCCTCCTCCCACCCACCTTCCTGCAAAAATGCAATCCCCTATTCCCAATTCCTTCGCCTCCGCCGCATCTGCTCCCAGGATGAGGCATTCCACTCCCGTACATCTCAGTTGTCCTCGTTTTTCAAGGACCGTAACTTCCCC
>NC_063341.1:30541724-30591104 GCF_021869965.1 Rhincodon typus | reverse complement strand
CCAATGGTATCAATGTGGATTTCACAAGTTTCAAAATCTCCCCTCCCCCCACCGCATCCCAAAACCAGTCCAACTCGTCCCTGCCTCCCTAACCTGTTCTTCCTCCCACCTATCCCCTCCTCCCACCCCAAGCTGCACCTCCATCTCCTACCGACCAACCTCATCCCACCCCCTTGACCTGTCCGTCCTCCCTGGACTGACCTATCCCCTTCCTAACTCCCTACCTACACTCACCTTTCCTGGCCCCATCCCCGCCTCTTCGACCTGTTTGTTTCCTCTCCACCTATCCTCTCCTCTATCCCTCTTCTATCCGCCTCCCACTCTCTCCCTATTTATTTCAGAACCCCCTTCCCCTCCCCCTTTTCTGATGAAGGGTCTAGGCCCGAAACGTCAGCCTCTCTGCTCCTATGATGCTGCTTGGCCTGCTGTGTTCATCCAGCCCTGCACCTTGTTGTCTCGGATTCTCCAGCATCTGCAGTTCCTACTATCTCTCATTCTGCTAATCTGTCTTCCTGAGTAAATGCTGTTAAAATCATTATAAAAATGCCAGTACTAATGGCTTGATTGCACTGAGTTAGACTATCTCTAGTTCATTGAAAGTAGAAGCATGATTTTTGGCACACTTTATTGGAAGGGGAAAATCAGCTTGAAATCTCAATTCTTACCCTATCAATGTATTAAAGCATAGAATGGAAGCACTGGGTCAAAATAGGAGTGGACTTAGTGGTGATACCTCTTTTATAGTCCAATAGCCAGCATATGTTTATTGGCCAGTCTTATGTGAAGATTCTGTACTAGAAAAGGAAATGCTTTATCCCCCATCTCAAGTTGCTGTTGAGAAGCTGGTGGCGGTAAGCTGACTTTTGATAACTAAATGTCTTGCTCGGCCATTTCTGAGGACGTTGAGGGGGTTAGCCGCATTGTGATGAGTCTGGAGTCATACAGGTCAGACATGGCAAGCATGGTAAATTTCCTTCTTTAAAATAAATTGCTGAAAAAGATTTGCCAGAATCCAGTGGTTGCATGGCCTCCAGTCCATGTAATAATTAGCATGCTTGCTAATACAATTACAATCCAGGTTTGTTTAGTTAATTGGATTTAATCTTTCTAGCTGCGGCAGTGGAAATTGTAGTCCTGTCCTCCTGAGCAGTAGCGCTTGGTAATATAACTATCTCATAACCTAACCACGATACTGCATTTGCAACAAGCTGCCGGACGCTTATTGGCTTGCAGCAGAATTGCATCCCAACATGAATTCATGAACCTGTGAGAAGAAATGCAATCCATGAAATATATTGGTTTTGCAACTGTAATTGTACTAAGGATGTTTCAGAAGGAAAGTAGTTTGGGTTACGGATGTTACTTCGATCAGTGCCACAAATCTGAGAGAATGACCTGAGAAATAATTGGGATCCATCTCTTTATTGCACTGCAACAAAAGATTGTACAATAACTCATCTAAATTTAAGTTCCTTAATTTCAATGAACTGAGCAATGTGAAGTAATCTATCTTGTCCAGCTTTTTCTACTACTTTTTTCATTTTTGGGTCTGAACCCCTTGAAATGAAAGTCCTTCCAAAAGATCTAAAATGTGTTTTGTGTTGGTAAATATGACTGTCTTTTTTGTTTTAATATGGAAATGTTCCTTGATTGCTTTCTCTTTTGCACTCTCTGTCCATTCTTTAAACTTGATGCCTCTTTGTGGTTAATTTTGAAGATAAATGTTTTCAATTTGACAAGTACAGTATACAAATAAAATTGTTGCTATATATTTTTTTAAATTTCAGGTATATAGGATATATCTGTGAAATGGTTTCTGAAAAACCCACGCTTCCACATTGCAAACCCCTTATCATTAAAACTGTCACTGTGAGCCCAGTCCCATGTTTCAATAAACAGAGGAATGGCTGCCGACCTTTCTTCGAAGTCTTTATTGGGGAAACAAAGATCTTTTCAACTGCACAAGATTATGATAGAATGAGGTAAGTCTCATTTGATCTTCAGGAGACATTTATAGGATACTCTTCTTTGCAGACTTCTTGAATATGACCATCCGTTATTCTGTGCACCTATAATCATAGAAATGTACAGCACCGAAACAGACCCTTCGGTTCAGCCATCCATGCTGACCAGATATCCTAAATTAATCTCGTCCCATTTGGCCCATATCCCTCTTAAACCCTTCCTATTCCTGTACTCATCCAGATGCCTTTTAAATGTTGTAATTGGACCAGCATCCACAACGTTTTCTGGCAGCTCATTCCATACATGTACCACCTGTTGTGTGGAAAAAAGTTGCCCCTTGGGTCCCTTTTTTTCCTTTAAATCTTTCCCCTCTCCCCTTAAACCTATGCCTTGAGTTTGACTACAGAGGATGGGTAGACTTAGCTTTGTAACTTTTGTTTGTAAAGATGTACTGTGATATCCAACCCACACTAATTTATTTTTGCATCATGCCAGATATGCTCCCTCTCTCACTTGGAGTTGTGCATTGGCCAGGGAAAAGCAAAGTCCTGGGGGGATTCAAAACACAACCAATTTATATGAAAGAAAATTGGAAATTTTATTTCAAAAGCCTTTGGATGATTGAAACTAGTCCACAAGATCTGATTATCTTTGACTTGCATTACAAGATACCTATTGAGGTGATTTCCAGGCTAGCTAGACACCAATCTCGTTTAAAGCAATGCAATGTGTTAGGTTCACAGCAAGAGCTGGCAGCCAATTTCATTAGGCCACTGTTCTCTGTGAGGGGCATGAAACAAATGGCCAACATGCAACCAAATTCCATCCTTGCATAACTTGTGGGGTAACTTCCAGTCCTCAATGTATTCAGTTAAATAAATGATTTCCATAAATATAATGCAGTCATTCCATTATTTCATTTGAGTCCAAAAACCTGTACTTTTCTAACTATATCATATCTTGGTATAGTCTGTAAATTAGCAGATTATTCCCTGAACACCTACCTGTAGGTCACTTACTGTATACCATTTAGTCAAGGTACTAATTTGATCTCAAAGTAAAAATTGATCTGCCAGCTGATTTGCGATCCACCTACAGACCTATTTTCTCGTTGAGAAAGGGCCCTCTTGTGGTGCAGTGGTAATGTCCTTAACCCTGGACCGAGTGGCCTGCATTCAAGTTGCATCGTTTCCAGACATGAGTATTAAAATCTCCTGAACAAATTGATTTAGAAAAATAGTTTGAATTTAAAAGAAAATCTTTGATTTGTGAGTATACAACCAAGTCTTCATCCTTTGAACTTTATTATTTTATTGGATGTGGGCATCACTGGCTCGGTCAGCATTAGTTCTCCATCCCTAATGACCTTTGATCCGAGTAGAATACTAGCGAGGAAGTTGAGAATCAACCACGTTGCTATGGGCGTGAAGTCTCCAGTCCAGACTAAATCAGGACAGTAGATCTTCCTACCCTCTAGGATGTCAGTGAACTGTTGTCACAGTTTGTCACTGATTCCTCATGATTTAGTCTTGTGGAGTTCAAGTAATACCTATGTTTAAGTTAGGTGGACGATGTCTACTGATTTACCCTCTTGCATTAAACTCATGGCATGCTCCAAAATGGTAATCAGATAGGGAAGTCACTGCCACCTTTTCTAGAAGCTTTGTTGGTTGTCCATGCTTTAGGATATTCTATCTTCTCTGCCTCTGATGCCAACCTAACGGTAGTAGAGTTATCTGGTTCTGTGTTATTCTTTCTTTATAAACATGAATTATATGACCCATCTTCCTCTCTGAGAATGTTCCCTGGTTCTGATGGTCTCTGGTTCCTATTAGTTACTGTCTTCAGGAGATGAGGGAGATATATTGAAAGAATCAGTTTTTAGATTCAACGCGTTGAAGTTCTGAATATGATAGTTCATGACATCACATCAGTATCCAAGTGCTGCTTAGCTGCACAATGAGCAAATAATTGTACCGGGTAAAGAAATAAGATGTAGTAAGAATAAAATAAGTGAACCTACTTGCAAATTGATCAGCTTCACTGTATAAAAAGACAATAGTTGCTTAGACTCAACTACAGATTGAAAGGAAATACTTTGAAGTAGAATGGGCATAAAATCTCAGGCTTGATTCTCTGCTGTCTTCATATTTAACTTTTTAATAGTGCATAATATACGCTATTTTAAATTAGAATTGGTATTAAATATAATAAAATTAATTTTTGAGCTATGTTTGGAGACCATGAAATACATGTGAACTAAATTTCATTTAAGCTTCAAAAGGATCAATACACACTTCTGCAAAATTGCAGTGATTGCAATTTTTGTTTTGAGTGACAAACGTGCAACATTGATCTAATGGGCATGTACTAACTGAAAACTATTAAGTGATTGAGATTTTTTTAAAATGATTGAATGGATCAGAAAGAACCCCCTAATGCCTGGCCATATATGATACCTGTCAATGTTTAGAATTCTCTTAAAATTTCATCCAGCTGTTCTTAACCCACCAACCATAAATGTACACGCATTGTTATTGCCTTAGGGTCTGTTTTCCTCCATCCTCCTTCAAAATGACTTGAGATTTGTGTACAAATTAACGCCAGGTAAATATTTATTTACTTTTTCCTTTCATAGCCTTTTGCTGAATGGAACTTACAATTTTTAAATGTTTTGTATTTCAAAGGGAACACCGAATCCAGGAGGGAAAAGTATTTGCTTCTTTGGATGTTAGTGCCCATGGTGACGTTGTTATTGCAGCCTTCCATATGCGATCAACAATTGGTGGAAGACTTCAAGCAAAGGTTGGTTAATGTAGCATTGGAATTAACTCGACTCAAATGCTACTTGATAAAGTTTTATGAACTCCATAATCTTCACAAGAAGCCGGGGTGGGGGGAACACAACATTTTGCATATATTTTAGCTTCTGAAGTTGAAACCACTGGTTTAAAAAATAAGCTGATTTGCTCCATGATGCACATGACGACAGTTTTTATTATTGAAATGATGGAGAGCTTGTTCTTTCTATATCCCCAAGTTTCAAAGGATTGAGAATCTTTTGGATGCCACGTTCGTATTCAACAAACTCTAATAGAGACAGAAAATTTTTGCTATTAACGAAGATAAGAAAGGTAATTTGATCTGTTAGCAATTTGATAATAGTGAGTTCCCAAGGAGTAGGAGAGAGGTTTTCTGGGCAAGCTTTATTTTGATGGGGATAGCTGACTGGTAGATGGGAGAAAAACCGAACAGCAATGTGGGCTCACGTCATTGGTAGATCAAGCCTGCAGTTCTGGAGAGAGCATGGGTGAACATGGAGAAGTAGTAGTTGAACAATGAAGCAAAGACCACTTCCATCTATATCACACTTTTCGGAGCCACCAGATGTTTTAAAGCTGAGTACAATTATTGAAATACTTTTGAAGTGTAGTCACTTCAGTAACATTCAAAATGTAGTGGCAAAATTGTGCACAGCAAACTCCCACAAGGCACAATATTACAATGACTGGATTAATCTTGGTTTATATTTTTGATTTGAAGGATAAAAATTAGCTAGGGGCTGGAGAATGGCTCCTTCTGTTCTTTCAAGAAATGCCATGGATTTTTTTTTATATATGTACCAGAACAGGCAGGTGGTGCATTGATTTAATTTCTCATTTGGAGAAGAACACCACTGAAAGGGTAAGGAAATTAACATGGCACATCCAACCTCAACCCTTCACAGGATCAACTGCATTTCATTTATGATAGTTTATTGCATGCCGCAATTTCTTTGCATTTTCCAACTCTTTTAATGACCTTTTGAATTGATTTTATGCTGACTACTTCAACAACCTTCTCCAGAAATGTGCTGTGTAACTCTATTGATGCTTACTTATTCCTTTCTTTTCTTTAAAAGAAACGAATGTTCGTTTTGTTCTTGAGTCCTTCAAATGAACACTTTGCCTGGATTTGCTTTATGCATTTTGTGGGACTTTGAGGTGGTCAAATTTAAGTTCAATTTCAAATATATATTGTTAAAATAAAGCTGATTTTTGTTGAAATGTTTGTCAATTTCTGCTTTCCTTTTCTCAACTCTTAATGTCTGCACACGTATATTTCCAATCCCCGACTCCCTGCCTTAGATATTTTTGCTGATAGCTTATTCTTCCATGGAGGGTTTTTGCACTCTGCTGTCTTTTTACTTGTTAACAATAAGTTGTGCAAATAGTTTTAACACCTTGTGCTACTGATATTAGGTGCAAAAAAATTTGGAGTAAAATTGTCTTCAAGAACTGTAATCTGATAATATAGTCTTCACAATTCAAACGTAGCCTCTCTGTGGAAGTGACAACTTGGTTGAAAATGATTGGAATTTGTTAGATTTATTTAAACAAACAATTCATTGTAGTTTTGTGAAATGGAATGCTTTTTCTGTACATGCTGTAGTGTGAGCTTTGCCTCTCTTATGATTGGAACTTAAGAATTTTTTCCCTATTTTCTTTAGTTAACAAACACACAGATATTCCAGATCCAATTCCATACTGGATTCATTGCTCCTGGAACCTCTGTATTAAAGTTTACAAAGTGAGTAATAACCTGCTTAATGTGAATATATCATAAGAAAATATTTTTTAGACATTGTATTTCCACAAGAACAATTTTGTCTTAAGGCAATATTTTTCCATTGTTCATAAGATTTTAATACTTACTGCAATCTGTATTCTTTGTTTAACATTCTGGTTTTCCAGAACTAGATTTGCCCAGTTGTCTCTTTTTGTGTAGAATTAGTAATTTCAGAATTATGGATAATTTTTAATCACTTAATATTTTGATAACACTTATTGTTGGTGACAAGATACTTGAAAATGTGAATTAACAAATGGCAAATTTGGAAATGCAGAGCAGCTCATTAGCAGGGGAAAAGAGCAAAATAAATTGTTTTTTGTTTTCAGAAGAATCCTTCGTGTAATTAATTGGCTCGACCAGAACTTGTTCTAATTTTTATTCTTTGTAAAATGCTTGCAGACACATACCTTTCCTGCATGTTCCATTTTACATTATTGATGTTATTGGCTAATTTACTATCTGTAAGGATTTCCATAGCTCCATTCAAGTAATTTAAAATCTCTTCATCCCTCGAGTGGATTATGAAATTTCCTTCTATTTTCTTCAGTAACGTGCCAGTGTTGGGTAATTAAGTAATTCTGCTTGCAGATAATTTGGCCACAGTTTTATACTTCTGTGCTGGCCGAGGTCTAATCTTTCCACTTACTGAAGAAAGTGGCTAGAATATTGTCAATATAGATAGGATTTTTTAAATTTTTGTAACAAGTTATTTTCTAACTAATATGAAGCAAAGCAAAGGTAGTGGACTTAGGGCAATAACCAAGCAATTAATTGGTTTAAATTTTTTGTGAGAGTTAGTTGACTGACCTGACCTGACCTGACCTGACCTGACCTGACCTGACTGAATTTTCAGCAATTAGACCAAAGTTGGTGCCATATTGTCCAGTAAAAGAATATAATGGCAACGTAACTGCACATTTAAAAATGTGACTTAGTCTTCCAGTATTTCATTTTACAAATTTCAGTCCACAAATTACCAGCTGAGAATTTTGAATGGGTGCAAATGAGCTAAAAGTATCTGTGAATGAACATTTTTCAGTTTAACTGTTGGGTAGAAGGATTATGTTGAATGTGTACCTATCTAGCCACTTGTCATCTTATGGCATTTGGGGAAACATTTCTGTTACGTTCCAAGAAAGACCAGGAGGCTGAAGTGTTCCACAGCAGGAGCTCTATTGTGGAGATGTTTACTCTGCAGGCAGCAAAGTTTAGACTAAGTTCTTTCCTGCTTGAAGTGACCAATGATGTCGTCATTGTGTCAAGTCATCAGACACTTGATATTCCACCATACTTGCACAAATACACAATAGTTTCTTGATCCAGTCTACCCTGTGACAGTGAAAGTGGGCATTCTTTCCCTTGATCTTAACTCTCTTTCCCCAATATGTTAATGACTGTAGAGGTGCGATATCCCTGCTTTTGCCCTGAATTAGAAAACACCTTCGACTTTCCTTCCAATTTCCACTTTTCTCTCAGTTTGATACGGTTTCTCTCTCAACTCTTTCTTGACATTACTGCCTCAATTTCCGAAGATTAAGCTACCTATTAATATTCAGTATAAACACACTAACTCCTGACTTACATTGACAACATATCCTCACACCCTTCATCCAATTCTCTGTGCTTCTGTTTCCAACGCATCTGTTCTGACAATGCAGTCCTCTACCCCAGTATTTCTGTGAAGGGTCTTGACCATGTTCACGATACTTTATGCAGTGATTGTATTGAGGTCAGCCAGGTGGACCTTCGAATATGAATTCCTGATTGGTTCAGATTAATAGCCCTAATCATGGACCCCTGGCTGACAGATAAGAAGAGGACAATCAGACATCCCGTTCAGACAGAGAGCTGGCTCTGCATAAGCTGGATCAGTGTCAAGGACTCTCCACGTGTAAATAAAGGGTGACTTAGAGATGGGCTACCAGCCTCTGGAGTCATTCCACTTTCTACAACTCTTCTCTTGCTTTCCCCTCCCTCTCAGTACCATGGCTTTGCTTGTCATCTTCCTCTGCCTTGCCCAGCTTTCATATTTAATAGGTAATATTCTGCCATTTTCTGCCAGCTCTACTGTCATGCCACCATCAAATATGATTATTTTACCTCTCCAATTCCAGCATTCTGCAGGGTCCTTTCCCTCTACGACACCAGTCAACTCCTCAATCACTCCAACATGCTGTATCCCTCCTGTGGCACCATTCCATGTGAATGTTGGTGATGTAATGCTTGCTTTTTTTTAAACTTCCTCTCTCCTACCATCCAAGCCCCTTAAACATTCCTTCCAGGTGAAACAGCAATTTAAATACACTTATTTCAATTGAATTAATGATACTTATTGCTGACAATGTGGTCTCTTTGGGGATACCTAACATGGATTCGGTGACTCCTTTTGCAGAACAGCTGTCTTCAGTGTGCAAGTTTGACATTAAGCTTCCAATGGCCTGTCATTTTCATTCTCCACATTGCTATGACACTGACACCTCTGCTCTTGGCCTGCTGTACAGTTCCAGTGAAGCTCAAGGCAGCCTTGAGGACAGCCCTTACTATTTTGGTGAAGCACTTTACATCCTTTTGAACTCCACGTTGGGTTCAATTATTTAAGACCATGTTAAAATCATCTGTGCCCATCCCTGCCATGCTGTTTCTTTTTCTTTGCATGTTGCATCTTACTATTTTCCCTTTCAAACAGTAGCACCTCTGCTCTCAGCACATCTTTTTTTAAATTTCATTATTGTATTTCTTCTGTCCCTGTAAGCCCAACCCTTGTATCATTCAACCTCTCTTGTCTTCCACCCTATCACAGATCTTCCTTCTAGGCTTCTTCACCCACCCTTGTTTGAATCCTATTAGCTTTTTACTTCTTCTCAGTTCAAATGAAGGATCATCAATCCGAAACTTTTAACTGTTTGTTTCTCTCTCCACAGATGCTGGCATGGCCTGCTGAGTATTTTCGGTACTTTGTTTCTGTTACAGATTTCTAGCACTTTTTGTTCTACTTCAAGTGTACTAAATGGATTCACAATGCAGTACATGTAAAGCCATTCCAAGATATTCAACTTGGCAATAAATTATTTAAAAACAAAAGTGCTGAAGAAACTCAACAGGTCTGGCAGTATCTGTGGAGAGAAAAACAGTTTAATTGTTCGAGTCTGGTATGACTTCTTCAGAACTGGTAAAACTGAACTGGCTTACAAATGTCCCTTTTTAGGGAATGAAAGCTGTTCTCCTTGCCTGCTCTGGTTGACGTGTGATGTCAGCCCCACAATCATATGGTTGGTGCTTAACTACCTTCTCAAATGGCTGAGCTGACCACACAATGGTATCAAATCACTCCAGGAAAAAGATTGCAATTAGAATAAAAAGAACATAACACCCTGCATTGTGCTAGACATTTTGACTTGGACAATGATACACTTGGCTCTCTAGCCCTTACAAAGGCTCCTTCTGGAATTTCTGACCACTTGTGAAGGTATTGTCTCAGTCTAGTCAAACAATAGAAGGACATAGCCATACACTCAAAATCAAACTTATCAGCCAATGTCCCAGATTTCTAGATCACCACTCTTGGGTACGTCCTGTACCATTGACACCATGTACATGCCATAGATGGCTGCACTGTTGTATACAGTCAGCAAAGAGGCATCTTTTGAAACTTCAACACATCTAATGACCACCAGGTTAAACAAAGGCAAGGAAATTGCTTGCTGATTTAACATTCACCACTTCCCCACGAACCCCCCCCCCCCCCCCCCCATGGTGAAAGTCAGTACCACGAATAGAAACAGTATTGAAGAGGCACTGAGGATAACAAGGATGCATAAGATACTCTGGGCAAGAGACTTCAATGTCCCGTGACCAAGAGTGGCTTGGCAGCACCTCCACTGGCTGAGTGCTGGAGAAATCTGCCAATTTAGGCCTGCACATGGATGTGACAGAACCAAAGTGTTTTTACAAAAAAAACATTTTACCTTGATTTCACCAATCTATCACAGCAACATCTGTATAAGATGGGAATGACCACCACCCTTCTGGAGACGATGTCTTGTCCTAATGCTGGGAAGGCCCTCCATGTGTTTTGTGGCGCTGCTATCATGCTAGATGACTTAGAACAGATTTTGTAGTTCAAAGCTGAGTATTCATGGGGCTGTTAGAAGCAGCAGCAATAAATTGAACCACAATCTGTAAATAAGTAACTCTATCTCCCCACACTCTGAAGTTACAATATAGAAGGGCTATGTGCTGATCAACGTTAGCAGCTGCTGTCAACACTTAAGTGATCCCACCACCAACAGATGAGGCCAAACTCTATAGTTTTACTATATCCAGTTTTAATTGATGATGTGAAATTACATGATTAATGGGGAAAGGGAGTGTTCATGAACATCCTGCACCTCTCCAGGTGAAGCCTAACGTGATGCACACTGACAAGAAGTTCCTGTTCAGCCAGAAGAGCTAAGTGGACATCTGTGTCTCCTTCCAGCTGTCTGTTTGTTCAGTTCTGTTCCCTTTTAAGGTTAACTTGCAGCTGCATATGTGCACACTTGGGTATATTTGTGGCCTGTTTGTTCCTTGTGTAGGTCATCATTCTGCGTAGGTGCACACATGTGCAGTTTAGACTTGTGCCCACAAAGCATGAAGAAAGATATAAAATAATTTTAAAAACTGTTCATTCTTGTCTAAATTTTAAAAATGAACTTTGCTGGTCTGAAACTTGACTGCCGCAATTGCATGATGTAAATCGGCCACAATTTCTGAAAGGATTTCAATCATCAGTTACCAGGACCAGACTCTGAAATCATCTAACTGAAATGTCACACCTCTGCTTTGTATGGGCCTTGCAAAGGAACAGCAGATGAGATTGTTCTCCTTCACTGCTGGTAAAACAAAGACAGTGCCATCAACTCGTTATGCCCAAAATGGCGTTAATAGCCCAACAGTTAGATCATTCAAGGAACAATGTTCCCCATCAAAACCATAGAATCTACCTTGTTAAGTAGAGAAACTGGTTGATTCATTCAGGAGCTCGAATCCATAACCAAACCTCCTGATCTTTGAGAAAAGTCTAATTGTACATTTTCTGAGCCTATACTTCAATCTGGGAAGATGCAGATTGCTATCAACATTCTGTCCGTGTGGTAAATATCTACCTGCTGTTAACATGAATCTGCTAGGAACCTAAGGCCTGTAAAACCCACATTCAGGCATCGAGCTGAAGTAAACCAGCCTCAATTCTCAGCCTTTTTGCAATTCTTGCTGCAAAAATTCATTTGTCTGAAAGTAGAGCAATCTTGCACTGCTACACCCTCAATCATTACAGAAAGGCATTCTGCAAGTTCAGCCAACTACAAGAACTTCACTAGACACTGACTTTCTGGACTTGGATGAAAATCACCTGAATTAATTCCCTTATCTTTACTATATTCTTCATCACAAACTTTTTACTTTTCAATTTCGCGTGCGTGTGTTTGTAGTGACTATTATCCCCTCGGAGTAAATGCATAAATAAACCATACTCTGTTTTACTCCTATAATGTTTGCAGGTCCTTTCTGATGTTCAATTTAAGCATTGAAGGTTTGGTGAAAGTATACCACAGTTTATTTTAAAGGGAAATAAGTAAGAGCATTACTTAGATATACTCAGGACAATTCCTTATCCTTTGGGAAAAGTTAATCCTTGGCTTGACAGCAGTGGGGCCATATCATCAGTGTCAGAATTGACACAATTTTGCACAGGGCCCAGTAACTATTCTCCAGACAAATGAGGAACTAAGATTGTGTGTGGATTCGCTGAGTTAAATAGAGGAATTAGAAGGGGAATTTATCCCATTTTGTTAGTTTTTTAATAATGCCTTGGCAAAATTGGCAATGGCAAGTTTTTCAAGAGCTGGATGGAAACAGTGGATTGTGGCACATCTCCTTAGACCTTAGAGCCAAGATTCTTGGTGTAACAAATATAATCAATCAGGGAGTCTTGCTTCAACTGTCTACCAATTATGATCTCCTTAGCACAGAGGTTTCCAAAGAGTTGGGACAGAACAGTGGCTCAGTGTTCTACTCCAGCCTCAGGAGACTGTGTACTGTGTGGAGTTTGCACAGTCTTGCTGTGTCTGTGTGGGTTTCTTCTGGGTACTCCGGTTTCCTTCCACAGTCCAAACACGTGCAGGTTAGGTGGATTTGCTATGCTAAATTGCCCATAGTGTTCAGAGGTGGATTAGCTGTGGGAAATGCAGGGTAGAGTGATGTGTATGGGTGGGATGCTCTTCAGAGAGTCGGTGTGGACTTGGTGGGCCAAATGGCCTGTTTCCACACTGTAGGGATTCTGAGTGATGTTTAGAATCCTGGAAGAGAAACCAGAAACCATGTTTCATACAAATGACGTCCTTGTTCATGGAAGACACAGAAGAAGCATAGGCAGAGGATCAGGGTGATTTAATGGTAGAACAGAATGCCAAATGGGGGAAAAAGCCAGTTCTCTAGAATGATGATTATGTTTCTGCGATGTGCTATGAAAGAACAAGGCACCACAATGAACTTAGAAAAACAAACAAATTTCAGAGATAAATGATGTACAGTGCTTTTGAGCTTGGTTAATCAAATGGGAAAGTTTATCCCCAACTGAGCTGATAAGAGTGGCTGGCTTGTTATTTTGATCACCTGTTCATTTCAGACTGGGTCGTAAAGGGTTCCATGAGCTTGGTTCAACCTGGTTAGGTGATCAATGATTAGTCAAAGCAGAGAAATGTAAGCAAAAGTCACTTATTGGGTGAAATTACTTGTAAGAAGATCTATTTTGGTTGTAAGCACGGAAAAGGGAAGAATAGCATGTCTGATAAATTGAGTTTCAGTGATATTTGGTGTTAAATAAAGAAAATGATGACATTTTCAACCTATTAGTCAGATGCATTGTTCTCGTGTTTTACTATACAAAGCTAAGTTTCTATAAAAGTAAACGGATTACACAGCTAAGTGATTGAATTGTGGCTGTTTCCCAGTTCATTTCAATCAGCACCAACCAGGTTATTAGATTAGTTATATGATATTAGATTCTTAAATGTTAAAAGATTAGCATAATACATTGTGCAAAACATGATATAACATTCCTATTCCTGTGGAAGAATAACATGCAACTGTTGTAAATGATACCATAGGGATTGCATTTTTGAAGTCTATGGGACATTTCATGTTCCTGGACTAAGTGCACTTTGAAGGCTATGAACGTCGTTAGACTAGACAGGGGTTTACAGTATGAAGGAATCAATTTTCCAAATGTGGAAGAGATCTCAAGTCCCATGTGACCAGTGCAAGTTACTTATGTCAATTTTTTTGTCAAGAGCGGCATTATTCACTTTATATCAATGCAAAATAACCCATGCAAAATCTTAAGTGGCGCTTCACACATTTACTCAAATAAGCTCTTTTATAATCTATTATCTGTGACAGAATACAAATTTAAATCATTCTGCTTAGTAACCAGTGTTCAAATGGATCTAATTGAATAATTGAATTAGGCTCTTGGAGAGATGAACAGCCGAAGCCTGGGAACGATAGACCCGAGAATCTGACATCTGTGAAGGGTAAATTGTTGGAGGTGATTCTGAAAGATGATAGGATTTATCTGCATTTGGAGCAGCAGGGACTAATTAGGGATAGTTGTCATGGTTTTGTGTGAGGGAAATCGTGTCCCTCAAACTTGTTTGTTTTTGAGGCAGTAACCAAAATGATTGAGGCCAAAGTGGTAGACATTGTTTACTTGGACTTCAGTAAAGCCTTAGATAAGGTACCATGTGGTAGACTAATTACTGAAGTTAGATTACATGGGATTCAGGACGAGCTTGCCACTTGGATACAAAATTGGCTTAATGTTGAGAGACAATAGTGGTGGAGGGTTTTTTTGACTGGAAGCCTGTAACCAGCAGTTTTCCACAGGGATCGATACTGAGTCCGCTTTTGTTTGTAATTTATATAAATGTTAGTAAGTTTGTGGATGACACCGGAATTGGTGGTATAGTGAACAATAAAGATGATTATCCAAGCTTACAAAGATCTTGATTTAATTGCGTCAATGGGCTGAGGAGTGACAGATGGAGTTTAATTTGGATAAATGTGAAGTATTGCATTTTGGTAAAACAAACATGGGCGGGACTTGTGCAGTTAATTGTAGGGCCCTGGGTAGCGTTGTAGAACAGAGACCTAGGGGTTCAGCTACATAATTCTTTGAAATTTGTGCCACAGGTAGATAGGTTCCTTCATTTGTCAGACCTTTTGTGTTAGAATATCCTTTTATTGTCATGAGTACAGGAGTTGGGATGTCATGTTGAGGTTGTACAGGACTTTGGTGAAGCCTCATCTGGAATACTGTATGCAGTCTGGTCACCCTGCTATAGGAAGGATATTATTAATTTAGAGAGGGTTCAGAAAAGATTCACCAGGTTGTTGCTGGAAATGGAGGAGTTGAGCTATAAAAATAGGCTGGATAGGCTGGGACTTGTTTCACTGTTGCGTAGGAGGTTGAGGGGTGACCTTTTAAAGAAGTTTATAAAATCAAGGAGCATAGATAAAGTGAATGGCAGGTGCCATTTCCCTTTCATGGGGTATTTCAAGACCAGGGGATGTATTTTTAGGGTGAGTGGAGAAAGATTTGAAAAGGACATGAGGGGCATCTTGTTTTAACACTGTGCTTTGTGTGTGGAAAGAACTGATAGAGGAAGTGGTGGATGCAGATACAGTTGCAGCATTTAAAAGACCTATTTGGAGGCGTTCATGAATAGGAAAGGTTTGCAGGGAAATGGGCCAAACGCAGGCAGATGGGACTAGTTTATTTTGCGAACGTGGTTCGCATGGACAAGTTGGATTGAAGGGTCTGTTTCCATTGCTTTATGACTCCTCATCTTGAAAGGTACAGCAGGTTTGATCATTGCAATACTTTCCTAATAATTTTAAACAAATATCTGTTAGTTCACTTAATGCAAGTATGTTTCTATTTCACCCATTAGACCAGAGTTAGATGCTTGTGATTCTCCAGAGAAATATCCTCAATTGTTTCATGTTATACTGGAAGTAGAGGTTGAATCCTCTGATAAACGCTTTGACCTGACACCTCCCTGGGAACATTTGAACACCAAAGATCTTACACCCAACACACTATTCTCAAGCCACCAAGAACATCAAGAAACATTAACTGCAGGTATTTTTGTCATTGTTATTGTGAAGGGCATTATCAATGAAATGTGTTTAATGTGTGGGTCAGCTTTTGCTCATTCCACTAGAGAATTATTGCTGAAATTGCTTTTATAATGATACATCGTTTTTAAAAACAAAGTCCTAATGCTGATTTGTGAAACTAGAATGTTATCAATTATTTTTAAGCATTCATTCACAGGTTGAGCGCTTCCTTGGCTAGGCTAGCATTTATTGCCCATCCCTAATTGCCCAAAAAGAATTTTGAGTTGACCACATTATGTGGGTCTGGAGTTGCATGTAGGCCAGACTAGGAAAGGGCAGTATCCCTCGTAAAGGACACAAGTGGACTAGAGATTTTTCGACCTTTTTTAATTAATTCACAGGATGCAGGTATCGCTGGCTTGGCTAGCATTTATTGCCATCTGTAATTGCCCAGGGAGCAGTTCGGAGTCAACCACATTGCTGTGGGTCTGGAGTCACATGCAGGCCAGACCGGGTAAGGATGGCAATTTCCTTCCTTAGAGGTTATTTTGTGAACCTGATGGGATTTCCCTGACAATTGACAATGGATTCATTAGACTCTTTTTAATTCCAGGTTTTTATTGATTTCAGATTCCACTATCTGCCATGGCAGGATTTGAACCCCAGTCCCCAGAATGCTCCCTAGGTCTCTGGAATAACCATCCAGTGATAATACCATTAGGCTGTGGTCTCCCCTCGTCCAGTCTATTGACAATGACAATGGTTTCATGTTCATTAGACTCTTAATTCCAGATTTGTATTGAATACAAATTGTACCATCTACTATGGCGAGATTCAAACTCTGGCCTCAGAACATCATTCTGCAGCACCGCTGTTATTATCTAGCCTCACCACTGTGGCATCGGTGGAGGTTGTCTGTTCAGTTGTGCTGAGTGTATTGCTCACAGGGATTTGAAAGGG
Organism: Rhincodon typus; assembly: GCF_021869965.1. Taxonomy (NCBI): domain Eukaryota; kingdom Metazoa; phylum Chordata; class Chondrichthyes; order Orectolobiformes; family Rhincodontidae; genus Rhincodon; species Rhincodon typus. The sequence continues at coordinate 30,574,409 of NC_063341.1, read as the reverse complement.
AAATGAATTTTCTAGGAAAAAGTGCATATTTCTTCCAGCCTCATGGTATTATTACTAGACTGGTAATCCGGAAACTCCGCTAATGTTCGAAAAACCCCAGTTCGAATCCCACCGTGGCAGATGATGGAATTTGAATTTAATAAATATCCAGAATTAAGAGTCTGACAGTAAAAATGAAGCAATGGTCAGAAAAGTTCCATTTGGTTCATGAATGTCCTTCAGGAGGGAAATCTGCCATTTGTAATAAATACATGTAACAATAAATAGATCAAATCAAATCCTAACCTGATCTGAGACAACAAGGTGCAGGGCTGGATGAACACAGCAGGCCAAGCAGCATCATAGGAGCGGAGAGGCTGACGTTTCGGGCCTAGACCCTTCATCAGAAAAGGGGGAGGGGAAGGGGGTTCTGAAATAAATAGGGAGAGAGTGGGAGGTGGATAGAAGAGGGATAGAGGAGAGGATAGGTGGAGAGGAAACAAACAGGTCGAAGAGGCGGGGATGGAGCCAGTAAAGGTGAGTGTAGGTAGGGAGTTAGGAAAGGGACAGGTCAGTCCAGGGAGGACGGACAGGTCAAGGGGGCGGGATGAGGTTGGTCGGTAGGAGATGGAGGTGCGGCTTGAGGTGGGAGGAGGGGATAGGTGGGAGGAAGAACAGGTTAGGGAGGCAGGGACGAGCTGGACTGGTTTTGGGATGCGGTAGGGGGAGGGGAGATTTTGAAACTTGTGAAATCCACATTGATACCATTGGGCTGCAGGGTTCCCAAGCGGAATATGAGTTGCTGTTCCTGCAACCTTCGAGTGGCATCATTGTGGCACTGCAGGAGGCCCAGGATGGACATGTCGTCTGAGGAGTGGGAGGGAGAATTGAAATGGTTCGCGACTGGGTGGTGCAGTTGTTTATTGCGAACCGAGCGTAGGTGTTCTGCAAAGCGGTCCCCGAGCCTCCGCTTGGTTTCCCCGATGTAGAGGAAGCCACACCGGGTACAGCGGATGCAGTATACCACATTGGCAGATGTTCAGGTGAACATCTGCTTGATGTGGAAAGTCTTCTTGGGGCCTGGGATGGGGGTGAGGGAGGAGGTATGGGGGCAGGTGTAGCACTTCCTGCGGTTGCAGGGAAAAGTGCCGTGTGTGGTGGAGCTGGAGGGGAGTGTGGAGCGGACAAGGGAGTCACGGAGAGAGTTGTCCCTTCGGAAAGCAGATAAGGGTGGGGAGGGAAAGATGTCTTTGGTGGTGGGGTCGGATTGCAGATGGCGGAAGTGTCGGAGGATGATGCGTTGGATCCGGAGGTTGGTGGGGTGGTACGTGAGGACGAGGGGGATTCTTTTTTGGTTCTTATTGCGTGGACGGGGTGTGAGGGATGAGGTGCGGGAGATGTGGGAGACACGGTTGAGGGCGTTCTCGACCACTGAGGCGGGGAAGTTACGGTCCTTGAAAAACGAGGACAACTGAGATGTACGGGAGTGGAATGCCTCATCCTGGGAGCAGATGCGGCGGAGGCGAAGGAATTGGGAATAGGGGATAGCATTTTTGCAGGAAGGTGGGTGGGAGGAGGAGTATTCTAGGTAGCTGTGGGAGTCGGTGGGCTCGAAATGAATATCGGTTTCTAGGTGGTTGCCCGATATGGAGACAGAGAGGTCCAGGAAGGGGAGAGAGGTGTTAGAGATGGTCCAGGTAAACTTAAGGTTGGGGTGGAAGGTGTTAGTGAAGTGTATGAACTGTTCGAGCTCCTCGTGGGAGCACGAGGCGGCGCCGATACAGTCATCAATGTAACGGAGGAAGAGGTGGGGTTTAGGGCCGGTGTAGGTACGGAAGAGGGATTGTTCCACGTAACCTACAAAGAGGCAGGCGTAGCTTGGGCCCATGCGGGTACCCATGGCTACCCCCTTTGTCTGTAGGAAGTGGGAGGAAAGAAACTATGTTGTCTTGTTAGCTCGAGCCTGGTTAAATTGAGTACTAGTAAAATATGAACTCTTCTGAAGAAGGGTCTAGGCCTGAAACGTCAGCCTTCCTGCTCCCCTGATGCTGCTTGGCCTGCTGTGTTCATCCAGCTCTACACCTTGCTGTCTCAAAATATGAACTTGTTTGGCCCAGGTGGAAAGTATATGCAGGGGAAGGGAAAGGATCCTTTTAAAATTAACTTTTTATTCACTCATCCAAACCCCACTCAACCCCTCCACCTTCTTTGTTATGACAAAGAAGGGAAGCCAGTTCATCTCACCTCATATGGGAACTTAATGATTTGCGTATCCTGTCTGGAACCATAATGCATCGAGGAATCTCACACTGCTTGTAAGAGATGGGATATTAAAATCTCCGGTCCTTTTTTGGATTTATGTACATACTGGGCTTACTACTTTTGATTACCCTTTTTTTTTCAGCTGACCTATCATGTCTTTCAGACAGAGTTTGAGGGCAGCTGGAACTCTCCCTGGCAAATGCTATGTTGGTCTCGCATCTTGATTTACTTCAAGATGATAGTCACCAGAAAGACCTGCAGGACTTGTGAAAATGTCTTTGTACTTTTTTAGGATCTGGTCAGTAGTAAGTGTCTTGGTGACTTATGAAAGTGCTGCAAATCTCTTCTGGATGTGTAGGGATACTGTGCAAGTTTCAGACTTGTTTCAGTTGAGATGAGTGGATTTTGCTTAATGACTACTATCTGGGACTCCAGATCTTCATTTAGTCCCATTGCATTTGACTCTCTGCTTCTTTTGTTCTCCTGGAATAAGTATCATTTCCATCATATAATCTCAATTCAGGCTTCAAGGACTTACATTTTTGAGCCACTATCTTTGAACCATCTTGCACAAGTCTGCAAGGATCATGAATGTGCGTGTAGCACTGAAGTCTATCTTGCACTTCCCCATTAACTTTGTTCTCTCCTCCTCCTTCAGTCATCGTTGTAACAGTCACAAACCATTTATCACCTCGTAGTTGGATGGTGCTAAAGTGTTCTTTGGTGTAGAATGATTCATCAGAATCATCACATGACACTTCCAGTTGGCTTTTTAAAAAAAATATTGGCTTGCTTTGCTGCTTATCAGCAAAACACATGCTTACAAAAAGATTCAGCTCCTTGCCATGAGCCACATTATTTTATTTTTTTTTTCTCTCATTTTTTTGTTTTGGAACTGCAAGTGGAAATTGAGAAATAAACTTTTGAGCAGCAGCAGCCTTTCTTTTTGTTGGGGGGTGGGGTTGGTGTTGAAAAGGCACGGCAAACTGTATTGTTGCACATAAGAACCAGCTTGGAAGGTTAATTACAAAAAGTTATTGTTCTAAGAACACAACAGAGCTTTGGCAACAGGATTCGTTGTGCTTCAGGTCTGGCAGCTGGTTGGATGTTGAATGGGCCTGTCAAGGGTGGATCAGCACTGGCCAGCTAGTCTTGGAGAATGTTGAAGAAGAAAGAGATTTCATAGTTTGAACTGGTTTGGTCTGACTTTTGGGCAGAAGGCAGTATGGCCATGAAGGCTGCTGGACAGAGTTTTTGGCTGCTCCCTTGGTGACCTCTAGTTAAAGAATTATTGGATGTTCTAATAAGAATCCCAGTGATTTTAAAAAAAAAATAAGCGAATATTTCTCAGGGCCTGCTGGAAGCTGTTTATATTGGTAACTACAGAATTCAAGCAAGATACAATTCCACATGCCTATAAATCGAAGACGTTCATAAACACAATGAAAAGGTTATCAAACTGTCCAGCTTTGACTCCTTTCATTTTTAATTTATCCATTAACTGTCAGAGAGTGGGGGTTATGATCAAAGATTTTGTTTAAATTATTCAAAAATTATATTGTGTAACTTTGCTCTGCTAAAGTCACAGTATTAATAATGAAATGTTAATTTCTGTTTAAGTTACACACTTGGTATCTGATATCTGTTATTCTTAAATTCTGGTTAGGAACAACTGAGTAATTTTGAGGGTAGTTGAATATTTTAAAATCATTAGGTGTTACAATATCCAGTGTTAGTGAGTTTGAGTTAAGTCTGGCTTGCTATCTCTGTATGATAACAGCATTCCTGTTATTTCAAGTGGTTCCACTATGCAATATTTGCTGACTGTACTCTGGGTGGAATGCTCTTTAGAGGGTCGGTGCAGACTCAATAGGCCGAATGGCTTCTATCTGCACCGTAGGGATTCTATGAAAATGTTTTCGCAGAAAAGTCAGAATGATAACCAGGGTGTAGCTTGTAATGCACTCTCTGCCCAGTACTGTTAATGGAGTTGCTACTCTTACTTTTTTTTTTCAGATTTTTCATTGTTGAGCCCTGTGACTGCCTCCATCATTCTGCCACTGAGGCTGCAACAAGTTTGTTCAGTTTGATATCGCCTTTTAAAGCTTTGGCAAAGATCTGTAGCTCGGATTGTGGATGAGGTTGTTGACTTGCTCGCCGAGCTAGCTTGTTTCTGTGCTAGGTGACATCTCAGTGGAGCCTCCAATGAAGCAAAGTTATTCTACTCTACTTGGAATTTATACTGTCCGATCCGTTATGGTGAGCACTGTCATTTCTATTTTTGATCTGTATACAAACCCATTCAGATCAAAACCGAGACTGACAGTGCTCACCATAACGGACCAGACAGTATAAATTCCAAGTAGAGTAGAATAACTTTGCTTCACTGAGATGCCACCTACATGGTGATGAAAAGTCTGTACAGAAACAAGCCAGCTCGGCGAGCAAGTCAACAACCTGATATCTCCTTTCATTTCCACAGCAGCAGGGAATGGAAAATTCAAAGCCATCCTTGCTCACCCAGTGATAGAGTTGCAAACTGAAGTTCCAATTGTTCCCTTGTTGTTTCTTACATTAACTGACTTTCTTGCAGCCCTCAAAATCCACACAATTTCAGCTGTTGATGTATAAGCATTAATTGTTTCTCTTCCTAAACTGAAAACACTTGCAACCTGAGGTCACATGACTGTGGCAAGTCACTAAACGGTGTCCTTACGAATGCCAACAGTTCTATCTGGGCATGCTAGTGAGACAATCCTATTCTTAATTGATGTCCACAGATATGTGACTATTATTTTCCCTTGAGGTTCACTGATTAGAGATCAGGAATGAGGACCATACCTTTATTTTTTGACTTTCCCTTGTTCAGTGGGAGTACAAGGAAGCTTCAGTTGCTGCGCTGGATCTGCAAAGTCTTTCAAGTAAAATACTGCAGATGCAGAAAAAGCTGAATATATTCAGTAGGTTTGACAGTATCTGTGGAGAGAGAAGTACTGTGAACACTTTTTTTTAGGTTTTGACTTTTTTCCATTGGGATTACTACATTTTGAGAATTTCCATTTATTTGCTTTCATAATAAAGATTTTAGGAGTTTAATTATGTTTGAATGCTGAACTTGAAAACCAATAGATTTAAAAAAAATCTACAAACTGCAGGGATTAAGGTTGTGTGCTAATGCGAGATTACCAACACCTAAGGAAGGTCTTGCAATGCAGAATGTAGCATGCCTGCCTCTGAGCCACAGGCTTGTGGTTCAAGGCCTGCTCCAGGCAAAGGTGTGCTTATAATATAGCCTGCAAATGTTTCCAACCTTAAGTTCACCTGGACCATCTCTGATACCTTTCTCTCCTTCCTGGACCTCCTGTTTCCATCTCTGGCAACCACCTGGAAACTGATATCCATTTCAAGCCCACCGCTACCTAGAATATACCTCCTCTCACCCACCTTCCTGCAAAAATGCCATCCCTTTATTGCCAATTCCTTCACATCCACCGCATCTGCTCCCAGGATGAGGCATTCCACTCCCAAACATCTCAGATGTTCTCGTTTTTCAAGGACTGCAACTCCACCCCCCCCACCCCCTCAGTGGTGGAGAACGCCCTCCACCGTGTCTCCTGCATTTCCCGCAACTCATCCCTCCCATCTCCTCCCCACAATAACAACCAAAACAGAATCCCCCTCATCCTCGCGTACCACCCCACCAACCTCCGGATCCAATGCCTCATCCTCTGACACTTCTGCCATCTGTAATCCGACCCCACCACCAAAGACATTTTTCCCTCCCCACCCTTTAACTGCTTTCCGGAGGGACCACTCTCTCCGGGACTCACTTGTCCGCTCCACACTTCCCTCCAGCCCCACCTCACCCGGCACTTTTCCCTGCAACCGCAGGAAGTGCTACACCTGCCCCTACACCTCCCCCCTCACCCCATCCCAGGCCCCAAGAAGACTTTCCATATCAAGCAGATGTTCACCTGCACATCTGCTAATGTGGTATACTGTATCCGCTGTACCCGTTGTAGCCTCCTCTACTTCAGGGAAACCAAGCGGAGGCTTCGGGACCACTTTGTGGAACACCTATGCTCGGTTCACACTAAACAACTGCACTTCCCAGTCGCGAACCATTTCAACTCCCCCTCCCACTCCTTAGATGACATGTCCATCCTGCAGTGCCACAAAGATGCCACCCGAAGGTTGCAGGAACAGCACCTCATATTTTGCTTGGGAGCCCTGCAGCCCAATGGTATCAATGTGGACTTCACAAGCTTCAAAATCTCCCCTCCCCCAACCGCATCCCAAAACCAGCCCAGCTTATCCCTGCCTCCCTAACCTGTCCTTCCTCCCACCTCAAGCCCCACCCCCTTCACCTACCTACTAGCCTCATCCCGCTCTTGACATATCCGTCCTCCCCGGACTGACCTATCCCCTCCCCAACTCCCCACGTACACTCACCTTTACTGGCTCCACCCCCGCCTATCTGACCTGTCTGTCTCCCCTCCACCTATCTTCTCCTCTATCCATCTTCTATCTGCCTCCCCCTCTCTCCCTATTTATTTCAAAACACCCTTCCCCTCCTCCATTTCTGAAGAAGGGTCTAGGCCCGAAAAGTCAGCCTTCCTGCTCCTCTGATGCTGCTTGGCCTGCTGTGTTCATGCAGCTCTACACCTTGTTATCTCTTTTTAACACATGCCACTGGCTAGCAATGTTATGGAAAGGAAGTTGGAGTTTCTACCATCACTATCCATAGCTGCAGGCAAAAAATGTGTGTACGGTTTGCCGCACCAATTTGGGCTTTGGAGGAGGCTGTAACATACTACCAATTCCTGCAATGCAGTAACTTACAATCTGTGTGTTTTAAACAGGGACTGTGAAAGTCAGTTGGCTCAGCTCAGAATCTTTAAGGTGTGATGGTCGCTATTTACATTTAGAATAGCAGGAGATACCATCATTGGGAGATGGGGTAGCTTGTTCTACTGACTGGCCTGCCTGAAATCATTGCTACTACATTTCTGCTTGATGTAATGAAGATGATGAAGTCTAAAGGTAGTCAGCTTAAAGGGAAACCTGACCCAGCAAGCACAAACGTGGTCGCTTCAAAAATAGAGCTTACCAAGATCAAAGAACCAATGAAGAAAGTTTAAGAAATGTTGTGTGAATAGCAGTGGGGGTGATGTATTGCTATTGATGGCCTACTGGTTAAAACCAGTTGAGATTTGATTTATAATGTTCCGTATGTGTACTTCCTGTCTATAAAATAAAATCATTAAACAATTTGCATTTATCCATGTATTTCTGAAATGTTTCACACCAAGTTTTGAAAGTAGCAATATGGGTGAGCTTACATGCAAAAGGTGTGGAATTTTTGATTTTTGAGGTTTTTGCTGCTAAACCCCTGGGTGATGTTATTGCAGGTTTTTTTTTAAATTGATGCTCATTGATGCTCAGATATGATATGATACATGTTTTGGGGCAGGCGAATCTTCTACCCCAGAGGCAGGGACACCACCACAGAAGTCTACTGTATAACTTGATGCTGAGCAAAATAGACATCCTCTTGAATAATGTCTCTGGAATGATTATAAAAGTAACCAATACTGTGGTATCCAAAAGAACATTGATGGTAGATCCAAACGAGTGGTATTGTTGAAATGAAGATCGTCACAGATGTTTGATCCGAATGAAAGGAAGGTTGATACTGAATCTTGGTACTACTAATTGAATTTGGACAGATCAAGCCAGTTCTAGTGGACAGGAGCCAATTGTAAAAAGCTGCTCTAATTGTATCTGTTGACTTCAATGTAATCACATTGATGTAGACCATTATAACAATTGCTTGAAGAGATGGCAGATTAATGTAAATATACTTGGTTTATAACTTGGGAATGCATGATGTTGATGGTTGATGCTTGACCTGAGTTGTCTTTCTTACTGCTAGTATCTCTCCCTTTTCCATGAAATTCACCAAGGTTTTAAAAAATAACATTTTATAACTATTTCTCATTTAGATATTTACATATTATTGTTGCAGAATATTTAGAATTACTGTTAAGTATTGACTTGTTCAATTGAATCTTGTTGTTTTGTTTCAGCTACGCCAAAGGAGAACTTAATATTTCCTACATTACATCACGGATAATAGGTACAATGCATGCTTTCATTTTGACAATTTGTATTTGAGCCTTTTATAGTTTGTGTATGGAAGAGGCATATTTGAGAGTTTCCTGATGTGAGAAGCCTAAACAGTGACTAGTCTCTGGTTCTTTTTGGCCTAGTTGGTAGTGTTAAAAGTGTAATGGTGGTGCACCACATTGTAGAGAAGGCTGGAATAACTTGACCGATTTATAGCTGAAAGTGCACTTTCGCCACTAGACACAGCTCTGTAATGTTGTTCTCACAGGCATGCGTTCTGGACTTATCAGCTGTGTCAAAGAATGAAAGGATAGTGAACAAATGGAAGAGAACAAGGAGAGGAATACAAACAAAGTAATAGTATTTTCTCAGAAATTTGCCTTACAAATAGTTGGATGGAATCTGTGAAACAATAAAATATGTAGGCTTTAAAAATAGGTTAGTTGGAGCAAAAGGACTTTGCCGTGTCTAGGTTTGCTATTGCCCAATCCACATACTGTGCAATGGTAAAGTTAGTTTGATCCATGTGAAGCACATGTCTTGTGTTAATTGCACCTATTTGGGAGATCAATATGTTTGTCTGACACTGATTTCCACTATCTATCAGTAATATCCTATCCTGCTGAAGGAGTGGAATTGAGTTTCAAGAATCAAATTGATGATGTCCGATCATTTTTGGATTCGCGTCACCTGGATCATTATACGATCTTCAACTTATCTCAGAAATCTTACAGAAGTGCCAAGTTTCACAATCGAGTAAGTAGATATTGGTGCCAACTTGACAGGTATTTGCTGGCTACAAAAGCACATTTTATGAAATGTGTTTTGCTGTGTTTATTAGTGTTTTGTACTTTGGGACATTAAACAAAAATTAGATGCTTCCTGTGTTACTGATCACATGATCTGATCTGTTATTTAGCCCCTTTTACTTTTGCTCTCATTCCTCTGTGGGATGTGGGCGTTGCTGGCTGGCCAGCTTTTATTGCCTGTCCCTACTTGCCCTTGAGAAGGTGGTGGTGAGCTGTCTTCTTGTGCACAGCAGAGTCTTACAAATAACAACGTGATAATCTGTTAGTTAGCAATGTTGACTGAGGGATAAATGAGGCTAGAAGAGTAGCTGCAACTCCCCTTTTGCTCTTTTAAAATATTGTTGAGACAGCAAATGAAGTCTTGGCTTAAGATCTTACCTGAAAGACAATGCCTCTGACTGACTGTGCAATACTCCCTCACTGAAGTATTAGCCTAGTTTTTCAAATTCCAGGTCTTGAGCCCACAGCCTTCTCATTGCTGTGTCATGGTGTTGTTTGCATTTTGCCCTCATACTGTTCCATAGCTGCCTTTCTACTCCAAGCTCCTTGCCTTTTTTGCTTGGTTAAGCAGAATTTGCTGCTGTATGCACTGAATTTTCATTTGTTTCTCTTTGGCTTCTTGTCACAATTTGATCTCTCTTTCTTCCTTTTTAAATAGATATCTGAATGCAGCTGGCCAGCCCGACAAGCCCCCAGTTTACACAACTTGTATGCGGTGTGTAAGAACATGCATCACTGGTTACAGCAAAACCCTAAGAACGTCTGTGCTATTCACTGTGTGGTAAGATTCAGCAAAATTGTGGGAAATTATAAATGTCATTGGGTAAATTCACCACAGGGCGTGAAGGCATATAGTTAAAGATTCAATCTCTTGGTTTGTGGTAAATTAACTGATTTAACTGGGAAGCATTTGAGAGGTTATAGTTGTCCATTTCTAGACTGGAGTAGGGAGTGGAAACAAAATATCCAGGTGGCTTATGATCAATCATAATTCATCTCTGTATGGAAAATACATACACCAGTTGAATTTTGTTGTCCTGGCTTTGACAGAATATTTGCTTAACATGTTCCTGGTGAGTTTGATTTGTCGAAATAGATTAGATACTGACCCTCCTCTCCCCAGTCAAGTCTTATTTTTATTTTCTTTCTCTCTCGCGTTCTTGCTCTCTCTCTCCCTCTCATTCTCGCGCTCTCTTGCGCTCTATTGCTGTTTCAAGAGTTCCTGTTTCAAACATCAGATCAACATGCATTACTTTCCCACTGTCAATATATCCCTATTGTTCTATCGATTGCATGAGAACTCTGGCTATCTCTGTACTTTATTTTTGAAAACGGAATTTTACTTCCGAATCAAGCCGTGGAGATTGCCTTGTATGACTGCTCATTGCTTGTAGCCTGGCAGCCTTTTTGAGGCAGTGAGACTGTGTGTTCCAAATCTTGTACAAATTTGATTTATTCCAAGTCCTCTTAATGCTCCAATTTAAGCTTTGCCATGGCATACTGCATCTTTTGAAGATCTATATTTTGATCCTCTTGTTGACTGAAAAAAAATCCTTTTGTTGATTGCTCATGAGACTCAGTTACAGCATTCAGCTGCTATTGATGCAGATGAGGCAATTTCTGAACATTGACTGTTTGTTTGTGATCCAGTTGGACTTGTACAGTCCAGAATAAAGGATGTACTTTTCATTTGCTGCTTGGTAGTTGTTGAACTACAGCTGGGTGAGCTGTGAGTGAGGTTTGAACTTTATCTCTAAATGTGACCAGTTCCTGCTGACGTTCTCTGTGCATGATTGTGAAAATGTGACTTGGCTTCAGGGGCGGAGTCACATCATCGTTAGACCTGCCTGAATCTTCAAAGTCAATAAATTTGCACTTGAGCTCTAATACCTCTTTGAATGATGGAAGATCCCTTCCTGACTCTCTTATCTGAGACATCTCAGAAGCTGTGGCCATTTTGCTGGCTGTAGGAATGTTTTAAGCTTTGTTTTCGTTGTGATTGAACTAGTATAAGGTCTTCTTCCTACTTCCCTGTAGTGTTCTGGCCTTCATCACATGGAGGAATTTCTTTGTTGAACTGTTTGCTAATGTTCTATGCCCTTGGTGGGTTCTGCAAAATAAGTAGACATCTTGTTTGTTACTTTGTCAACAAAGGGACTACTTACCTCAAAGGTGACAGCAATGAGATTGTGAATGGTGCTGTACAAATCTGAGTAACAGGAAGTTCAAAGTTGTCTACCACCTTCAAGCCCTCTGTCCTGACCAAGCCCTCTTATGGCTGATCACTCTTACCTTTTGGTGTATTTTTATCCTGCTGTTTGTAGCTTACCTTTTGAGAGAAATCCTTACTTTCAAATTTCTGGGTGGGGGTTACCATTGTTGAGAATTGAATGCAGGGGCTACCAGAGCAAATAGTTACCATTTGAAAGCAATAGCTACCAGAGCAAGTCAGAGGCTACAAATTCTGCAATGAGTAACTGCTCACTTGTCCACATCCACCAGGCACAAATCAGGAGTGTTATGGAATAATTTCCATTTGCCTGGATGATTGCAGCTCCAGCTGAAGAGGTGCACTACTATCCAGGCCAAAGCAGCCTGCTTGTTTGAGGCCTTATCCATAAACATCCACACCCTCCACCATTCATACATAATAGCTGCACTGCATACTATCTACAAGGTGCACTGTAGAAATTCACCAAGACTCCTTTAGACAGCATCTTCCAAAACCATGGCCAGGGCCATGGCCATCTCCATCTCGAAGGACAAGGGCAGCAGATATTTAGTAGCACCACCACCTGCAAATTCCCCTACAAACAACTTCCCCTTCCTAACTTGGAAATATATCATCATTCCCTCAGTGTTGCTGGGTCAAAATCCTGGAAGTGCTTCCTAACAGCAATGTGGGTCCGCTCACACTAACTAGACTGTAGCAGTTAAGATGGCAGCTCACCACCACTTCACGAGGGCAGTTAGGGATGGGCAGTAAATGGAGGCTTTACTGGTTAGGCCAATGTCCCCATTTGGATGTTTTTTAACAAGATATCCAATCTAAAATTTAGTTTTCTTGCCATTAACCATGATATTTGAATACCAGAAATTTGTGTGGCAGGTCTGCAAAATCAAGAAAGTCAAATGGCTCCCATAAACCTTGCTCCTCAGTATTTTCTAGTGCCTGAACACTTAAAGACTGCTAAGGTCAGTTCTTCCCTTTTTATACTGCTGCTGTACAGCTCTATACTGATCTCTTGGCGCATATCTGCCAGCTATATCTTTGTTTCTTTAAACACTTCCTGTTGACAAACTTGGAGTGTTCTTCACCAGGGCTGTTTTATTTTTTAAAAAGGAAAAACCCCTGTCTCACTGACTATATTCTTTTACTCACTGGGCTGATTTAATTTTGTTGCTTCTGAATGTGTTCTTTGCTGTGGATTTTATCCCATACCTGTTTCTTAAGCTTTTGTGCAAACTTCCCCTCTCCACGGTTCAATGTCTAAATGGTCCTTGAAGTTTGTCACATGCTGCTTCCTGTTGCTGCTGCTCTTCCCTTCAGGTTTCTCCTGCAGTTATGTGGTTGGCTGGCTGGGCTGGCCTTGTCCTTCACATCTAACACCCCACCGTCTCCAGGCTTCGCTTCAATTGCTTCTTACTGCTTGCCTCCAGTTCACTGTCTGCTCACCATATGCTGCTTTGTTATAGAGTGTGGTCTAAACTTTAAGTGAAAGTGAGCAGACTTTATTAAATGTAACTAGATACAAGGGGTATGAAGAGAGGCCATCTTCTGAAAACTTTATGGATTCTGACTGCAGTACCAAGTCACTACATCATAGCTCCATGTGCGTGTGCTCAGCTATGCTTTGAGTAAAGGCATAGTTAAACCTCTAACCCTACAGGAAGAAAGGAGTACAAGTTTAAATATTTATTATTTATATTTAAGATCTGATATCAGTAATACTTGCTAATTGTTTACTTAATTCTCCAAATGTTCATTCAGCTGCTGGATGTTGTGTTTACATTAATTTGACTAGTTTCAATTGAATATTCACTGGCCTACCTACCATTTATTGTGTGACTATGGAATATTATGGTATAATGTGGAACGTTTCTGTAATGTGTTGGAGTTTTTGGTGCTTGTGCATGCTCATGTATTTGGGATTCTTGGGCCTTTTCTGGTGGTTGGGCATGAATCGTTATAGGGCAAACGGGTGCACATTTTCAAAATGTTGTTATAAGTATTCAAACTGACATTACCACCAAACAAAAAATGTTGAGGTGTTAGCCACTTCCAGTTATTACGTGAGGCACTGTTAATTTTTGAGGTGATTCTCTGCAGCTTTCCCCAGCACTTTTTTGCATCCTATGACGTTGCCGTCCATGAGGGATTCTTACAAAGTTGATAGTGTTGGTTTTCTTTTCCTTATTTGATGGAAAATGTGATTAAAGTAATGTGAAATACTACTTAATTTTGTTAAGAGTAGAAAGACTGTCTCCCGTTGGAAGTGGGAGCAGTAGGTTTTATCATTTTTTTTTTAAAGCTTGATAGATTCATGAAGTGCATTTTATAAATGGCTGACAAATTTTGGAATTTTATTTTTTGCTATTCTAGGATGGCTGTCCCGCCTCTGCTATTTTAGTCTGTGGAATGTTCTGCTTCTGCCATCTTTTCTCTTGTCCAGTTCCAGCAATCCAGTTATTTAATACAAAAAAAGCAGGGCCTGCACTTTGGCCTTCACACAAGAGGTAAGTAACAAACCATTTGAAGTAATTTTTCAGTTATTCTTCCGTCACTTTATGGAGCCAACAGCTCCTATCCATTTTCACTGCTGAGTTTCTTGAGCCCTATGTGGCAATTATGAATTATAAACTGAACTTCCAATTACACAGGAACTTGACTTTTAAAAATGTTAGAGGTGTTCCATCTCCAAGATTTGAAAATCATACACCATGTTACCTGCTAAGGTTAAAAGTAACACCTGGCTGTGGACCTATTTAGCACTTTTTAGTATTTACACTTATTAGCTGACTGCCTCCCACCTGCTACGTGGGAGAAGGGAGGGCAGGCATCATAGTGTTTCTGAGGGATCTTTGTGTCATTCTTTCTCACCTTTCAGACCCTAATAATCTCTTATCCATTTTTACTTAACTGAAACAATTTTCTTTGCTGAAATCATTCTGGCAATATGTTCCATACACCATTAACCTCCTGAAATAACTTCTTCTTCTAAACTCACTGTCCTTGTTTTTAGTGATACTGTCATTGATGATATAATTTGTGTTCATTATGGCAATAGCTCTACCAGTCAGAGTGCAGTTGTAAACCAATCAGCAATCTCTCTCTTAGTATAAAATGTTTTTACATTGCCATTTGCCCTTTGAGTGCAAGAAGAAAAGTTTTTTTTTTTTTTATTGACACAATGTCTTTTTATTTCCAGCAATGCTTAAATTTGCCGCAACTATATTAAGCTCTACCAAATTCGCCTCCTTTGACCTTCTTGTTATCTCCAGTCCCTTCTCCATTTGTCTATCCTTCATGTTAGTCTGCTAGTCTACGGCATGAGTGTAATTCAATAATGGAGCACTAAACTTTGCACCTGCTGTTCCTGTTATGGCCTAGACAAAGCTGTACATAACATTTTTAAATTACATTATTTTTGTATTCTACAACCTGCTATGAAATTCTCAATTCTATTAGTTTAACTTTTTTTTTTTCTTTTTGTGCTTTATGCACACTTCTGCAAATTATATTCTGTACTTGAAAGCCTTGGTTCATCTATTCATCTATAGTTTGTGCTTTTCCATTAAGTGTGTATTCCAACTCCACTTTTCTTCCCAAAATGCATTATTTCATGCTTTTTATCTTCATTAACACTTGTAACCTGTCCATTCTGCTAATCTCTTTCAATTCCTCCCACTTCCTACAGACAAAGGGGGTAGCCATGGGTACCCGCATGGGCCCAAGCTACGCCTGCCTCTTTGTAGGTTACGTGGAACAATCCCTCTTCCGTACCTACACCGGCCCTAAACCCCACCTCTTCCTCCGTTACATTGATGACTGTATCGGTGCCGCCTCGTGAGCTCGAACAGTTCATACACTTCACTAACACCTTCCACCCCAACCTTAAATTTACCTGGACCATCTCTAACACCTCTCTCCCCTTCCTGGACCTCTCTGTCTCCATATCGGGCAACCACCTCGAAACCGATATTCATTTCAAGCCCACCGACTCCCACAGCTACCTAGAATACTCCTCCTCCCACCCACCTTCCTGCAAAAATGCTATCCCCTATTCCCAATTCCTTCGCCTCCGCCGCATCTGCTCCCGGGATGAGGCATTCCACTCCCGTACATCTCAGTTGTCCTCGTTTTTCAAGGACCGTAACTTCCCCTCCTCGGTGGTCGAGAACGCCCTCAACCGTGTCTCCCACATCTCCCGCACCTCATCCCTCACACCCCGTCCACGCAATAAAAACCAAAAAAGAATCCCCCTCGTCCTCACGTACCACCCCACCAACCTCCGGATCCAACGCATCATCCTCCGACACTTCCGCCATCTGCAATCCGACCCCACCACCAAAGACATCTTTCCCTCCCCACCTTTATCTGCTTTCCGAAGGGACAACTCTCTCCGTGACTCCCTTGTCCGCTCCACACACCCCTCCAGCTCCACCACACCCGGCACTTTTCCCTGCAACCGCAGGAAGTGCTACACCTGCCCCCATACCTCCTCCCTCACCCCCATCCCAGGCCCCAAGAAGACTTTCCACATCAAGCAGATGTTCACCTGCACATCTGCCAATGTGGTATACTGCATCCGCTGTACCCGGTGTGGCTTCCTCTACATCGGGGAAACCAAGCGGAGACTCGGGGACCGCTTTGCAGAACACTTACGCTCGGTTCGCAACAAACAACTGCACCTCCCAGTCGCGAACCATTTCAACTCCCCCTCCCATTCCTCAGACGACATGTCCATCCTGGGCCTCCTGCAGTGCCACAACGATGCCACCCGAAGGTTGCAGGAACAGCAACTCATATTCCGCTTGGGAACCCTGCAGCCCAATGGTATCAATGTGGATTTCACAAGTTTCAAAATCTCCCCTCCCCCCACCGCATCCCAAAACCAGTCCAACTCGTCCCTGCCTCCCTAACCTGTTCTTCCTCCCACCTATCCCCTCCTCCCACCTCAAGCCGCACCTCCATCTCCTACCGACCAACCTCATCCCGCCCCCTTGACCTGTCCGTCCTCCCTGGACTGACCTATCCCCTTCCTAACTCCCTACCTACACTCACCTTTCCTGGCCCCATCCCCGCCTCTTCGACCTGTTTGTTTCTTCTCCACCTATCCTCTCCTCCATCCCTCTTCTATCCGCCTCCCACTCTCTCCCTATTTATTTCAAAACCCCCTTCCCCTCCCCCTTTTCTGATGAAGGGTCTAGGCCCGAAACGTCAGCCTCTCTGCTCCTATGATGCTGCTTGGCCTGCTGTGTTCATCCAGCCTTGCACCTTGTTGCCTCTTTAACATAGTTTCTTAGTTCCTCAACACAAGAAATAATAATGCAACATATACCCACATTTGAACTACTTCTTATTTCTGATCTTAAGAAAATGCCGAAAAAAGTGCAGATCAGGTTGAGTTAACACAGTATGGAGCTGGAGAAACACAGAAGGCCAGGCAGCACCAGAGGAGTAGGAAAGCTGATGTTGCGGGTCGGGACCCTTCTTCAGAAAAGGTGGAGTGATTTGTAAAAAGAGTGAACCAGTAGAACTCTGCAGCCATTAACAGAGGCACTGGTAGCATTATCACTGGTAGATGAACAATCGAATTGAGATTCTTGGCTTTGCAGACTGTTTGAGATTCCTTCATCCTGGTTTCTTTCAGCAATGGCTGACTGGCAATATTTGGCGTGAGTAAACATATCTTTTCCACCTGCAATGCAGGAGAATTTAATGGTTATTCTCAAAGCTGTGACCTCCACAACAAGCTAGTCCACATACTAGAACATTGGGCTACTGACAGAGGCCAGAGTTGAAGTTCACCTATTCTTTTGTTGCATATCCTTGAAAAACTAAGGCACAAACATGTCAGCAAAAGATAGCTCCCTGCTGATGGGTTGTTGGGTAGTCAACTTCTCATTAGCTCATCAATTTTTGACATTTCCCCAATTCTGGACAGATGTGACATTTCAGAGCTTCTCTCCAAACAGCCAATTAATTTACATTTGCAGTCACCTTGGCTGTATCAGTGCCCACTGAAAGAATAAGCATTGAAATTAAGATTCAACACGTTCATAATCTGTAGTGATGACACATGCCAAACATGGAAGAAATTTTGCTGTAACTTGCCAAGGCAAAGATCTTCACTACCCTCTATGTGAAAGATAAAATACTGCCAAGTTGGATGAAAGCAGTTTTTGACAATATTCTGGATGCCATTTGGGAGGTACAGATGTGTGTGAATGTTCTTTACTTTTCCAGAAGACTGGAAATAGCATCACCACAGAGTACAAGATAAAGATCTCCCAGAGTGGAAGCAATTATGAAGAAATCCACTCATCTATGGATGTGGAGATTCAGTAGTGTAACTGTTAGAGGTTGCCAGATAAACTTCAAGAAGATGCAACTGAAGATGCCTGAAGTTAACTACATAGCTCATATACTGATAAGGAAAGGTTGGTGCCTTGACTTTGATAAAAGGTGAAACCTGTGGTACAAATGCAGCAAATCAAGGAGATACAAAAGCAGTGTAATGATTTCTTGGATTGAAACATTTAACAAAGTTTTGTCTAATTTGTCATCAGAATGTGAACTCCTCTTCCCCCATGCACATGTTCGATACTAATAACGTGCAGTGAATTTGGGGAATAGAACAAGCAACAGCTTTTACCAGAATCTCAAAAACCAGTGCTCAAGCATTACAGTGTCCAACCAGTCATCCCACAGGGTGATAGCAGCAGGACAGAATTTGGAGCAAACTTTATGCAGCAAGGAAAACTTGTTGCATTCGCAGTGTTATTGCAAACTGAGCAATGGTATGTACAGATGGCATATATGTTGCAAGAGAAAGAATGCCTGGCTATATCTTTGCTTGGAAGCATTTTAAAATCAAGAGAGGGGGATCCCAATTTACCAATATCTGACTTCTGAATGCTTGTACTTACGAGCAAGATCCCATATTGAAGATCCAACATGTCAACGATTACTTGTACTCACCAATGGCTGTTTTATGTTGTTCTGTATTGTATTACAGTTATACACTGCTCCGACATGCATACAAAGCGACTTACAAATGCACCTGGGAGCAGAGCCCATTCATATCCCAGGCACTATTTGTACCTGTTGTTTGGGAGAGACAGTGATGAGAAAGTCTGATTACGAGCTACACTCGGCGCTCATTAGTTTATAGATTCGCCACCCACGAATCTACATTTTGGCGAGTTTAGACACAGACTCCAGCTTCTACCTCCCCTCATCCATCCGGTCTGATCGCGCAAACCTTCACAATAAATAGGCTTTGGATGGTAGCGGCTCTCACTTATCCACAGGAAGTCCATAACCCCACCTCCCACAGATAAGAAGGATTTGGTGTACTACAAAGCATCTTTCCCAAATTCTTACCTGTTCCGAAGCATCTGCAAAAAAAAAAAGGTACTATGTTTGTAGAGGTATAATTTGTAAGTGAAATTCAAACAAAAGAAGCAGATACATATTGCCAATATGTTTCTGCTGCTTCAATCTCTGTTGAGAAGTTGAGAATACTAACACAGTATGAAATCTGCCAGATTCGACGAGAATCAGCATGACATATTCTCGAAGTCGGGAAACCAGAAACATATACTCCATCTGAAAGACAAGCACTTTGCTCTAATCAAGGACTCACCACAAGTGTGACATCCTCCACAGAAGGAACATCACCCCAGCAACAAGCAAATTCCAGATAAATTGCCAACAACAGTTTGTATCAAAAGACATGAATGTTTCAGAAATGAGATGGGGACCGACAAAATTGGGACAGATTAGAATGAGCATTAGTTTTTGTTGTGAGTGATAGTAGCTATGAAAGAGGAGGCTAGAAAAACTCAGGCTTTTTTCTCCAAGCTGTAGATGCTGAGGGGAGACTTGATAGAAGTCTATAAAATTGTGAGATGCGTAGATAGGTTTGACTGTCAGAATCTTTTTCTCCAGAGTTAAAATGTCTAAAACCAGGCAGCATGCATTTAAAAGGTAAGAGGAGCAAAGTTCAAAGTTCAAAACGGGACATGAGGGGCAAGTTTCTTTTAAAAAAAACAGAATGGTAGGAGTCTGGAATGCACTGTCAGGTTTGTTGGCGGATACAATAGGGGCATTAAAGGGACTTTTAGATAAGCACATGAATATGCAAGGAATGGAGGGATATGGACTAAGGGCAGGTGGAAGGGATTAGTTTAATTTAGCGTTATGTTCAGCACAACATCATGGGCTGAAGGGCTCGTTCCTATGCTGTACAGTTCTGTGTTGTACGAAAATTTATGAACGGTACATTTAGTAACATTTAAACAGACTGGTGCATGCAAATTGTTTGGTTTTCTCCATGAAAGAGGAATATTTGGAAGGCAACTGCATACAGTAACCTGCCAGTCATTCAAGCTCTGTTGCAAGGGCTTTCAGTCCACAGCAAGATGACATTGAAGATGATAATGCATTAAACCACAATACAGCATCCATCAGACTGCATCAGGCAGAGATCAATGACTTTAATCAAATGTACCAGATAACTGATAACACCTGAAAAACAGCCTTAGAAACAAGCACTTGCTTTAGAGAGAGAGGAAACATTAATAGCAAGTAAAAAGACTGCTGAAATGAACATAAAATGAAGGCAAAGGATGAATGCAACAAAAGCAAACACAACTTGCTTGTGAAACTCAGCAGGTCTGTCAGCATGTGTGGAGAGCAAGCAAAGTTGACAGAGTCTGGCAATTCTTCAAACTGGACTCAGACTTGAAATGTCAACTGCTTTCAGATCTCCAGCATTCACAGTTCTTTCCTCTATTTCAATGCGATATCTGCAATGGCTTTACCTGTAAACTAATCTTCTTCCAAAATATCAAACACAGAATAATTTTACAGATATAGTAATACCTCCTGTGGCATTTCTTATAAACACCCTTCTGTATACATCCATTGATGTATACATCCAGTTTGTGACTTACATACAGCTTGATTATTTTAGTTAATCTACAGTTCTGCACTCCCAGAAACATGAAACAATAATTGACCCTATTGAAGTAGATCACTCTCCAACTAGCCTGTCATCTTCATAAACACTTCCATTCATGTATACAACTGACATCTTAACTATTCATAAACATTATGCTGCCTTTTCTTTTCATTTCATCAAATGGTTTGTTCTGTATAGGAAAATAGTCCTATCCAGCGTTATAATTCCCAGATGTTTTCAGACTTTAAACTTAGAACCAACTGCACTTGAAACTCTTCTTTTTCACTAATCTGATGAACAATCATTAATGAACAATGGAATTCCAATTGCTAGAAATTTCTTATACACAGAAGGCTGGGAAAACAGAGGGCAGAAAGTGTTATGGCTATATCCAAATGTGGCTCTGAGCAGCAATAAAACAGCAGCAAGGTCTTCTACCCTCTGAGATCATGTTGGCAGGGACAAAACATGTGAGGTCATCATACCAGCTGGTACAGTTTCCATAGAAACTCAACTTTCACAAAGCAATTAGATTTTCCAGTGACTGTAAGCATCACAGCAGGATTTAAAGTTTTACTTTTTTTGCAAGTAGAAAGGAACAATAAATTTTTTGTAGCTTATTCTTTCAACTAATGAACTGAACTGCCCCTTTTACTTTTAACAACTGAAAATCCCACTCCACATTTAGATATACATTATTCCTCAAATAAACATTCAAATCTCCCACAACCACTCCAGAAGTTCCTGAGCATTCCTTCCATTCTGATAAATTTTAGCCCATCAGCTGTCTTTCACAGCAAGTGACTTTCCTGGATATTCACCCGTTAGCTCAAGGTAAGTGCATCTTCCAGCCACATTATAAGTCTTCATGAATTTGGTCTTCTCAATTCACATGCGAGCTCTCACCTAAGTTGCTGCACCGTGAACCATTGGGACACCTTATTCTCTCAGATCCTGGCAGATTGACCTGCCTGTGAAATTCTGAAGTACCTTTTAGAAGAAACTTGCAATAAAATTGTAATAAATAAAATGGCTGCCTACACACCCTTTTCCTATAAGAAGCCTAGCTCCAAGGCAGTGTGAATAACATGGGCCTTCTATCTAGGTAGGCATGCTGTTTATTTATCCAGGAGACTGCCAACTTCATTCTGTCCTGAAATCAAATAAACAGTTAAAAGTATAACCAAATAAAAGCCTGACATTTTCAGAAAGATGTTGACACTTTGGCAACTAATTATCTGTAATCAGCATTGATTCTTCTGCCACTGCCACCACATCATGAGCACATTACACATTCTTCCAAGTGAAGTAGCCTGGTGTGCCTCTTTAATAATCAAACCGTCCAAAGTTGCAGTAAGCAGAAATCAGAACATGTCATGTGATTGGTTTTATTTCTCCATATTAACCCAACTTAAAAACGCTCTCAAAAATGTAACCCCTTAAATGCATGTATTTGTAACATAGCTCAATTTACTTGAATGAACCACAAGACAATATAAAGATCTGCAAGATGAGGTAGTGTGCAAGTACAGATTACTGGACATTTCCCACTTGTGTTCAGAGTGGCATCGCAAACAAATTGCAAAGGGCTAACGCTCAAGGCTATAAAAAAAAATTGATCAACAGAAATTTCATTTGTACTTCACATTTCATATTTCTAAAGTCAGAAGTGTTTTATTGAAGCTAACTGTAATTTATTACACCTATTACAGTCAATTACAAACTCTGCCATTTTCAAAGCGTGATAAACTAGTGAGTACCAATGAAGGCACAGTGGCTCAGTGGTTAGCACTGCTGCCTCATAGCACCAGAGACCCGGGTTCGATTCTACCCTCGGGCAATTGTGTATGTGGCGTTTGGACATTCTCCCTGTGTCTGCATGGGTTTCCTCCAGGTGCTCCAGTTTCCTCCCACAGTCCAAAGATGTGCAGGCTAGGTGGATTGGCTGTGCTAAATTCCCCCATAGTGTTCAGGAATGTGTAGATTCATTGGGTTATAGGGGGATGGGTCTGGGTGGGATGCTCTTAGGGTCGGTGTGGACATGTTGGGCCGAAGGGCTTGCTTCCACACTGTAGGGATTCTATGATCTAATGTTTGTTCTCATATAGTTATGAGAGATGTAATCAGATACTGTTATCTTTCTATTTAATTTCCAACATAGTTGGTCATATAAGCTTATGAGAATGGAATCTACAGTCAGTATCAGTTATTCAGAAAAAAAAAAATCATATGCCATGGCCCACTACTTGAGAGTTTATTGTTCATTTGCCTATTTTAAGGCAACTTGCTGGTTCAGTGCTTTAGATACAGTCTTCCCAAAGTATAAATTTACTCAATTTCAGAAGAGATGAGGAGCTTCACGCGACATGCCCCAATTGCTGGTGTACCAAGATAGGGTTCTTTAACGTGATTTCCCAGATCATACTATGGTTAACTAGATGTTATACAGGAAATGGATGCACTCTGAATCATAGGAGGTCATTCACTTACTGGAGAACCCAAGAAATAGTGTGTAGAAAAACCCAAATACACCATATTAGAAGATGAATAGATATATGGCAATTTTTCCCTATGAAGAACTGTGGGGAAAACAAACAAGATAAGTTCATGCTGGAAATTTAAAAACATATGAGCGAGATACAATACATTGAGACTATTTATTTCCACTGCAAATTATTTCACAACAGCTTACCTTGCTACAGATTGTATCACCTTTGTTGAGGTGTCTTTAAGGTTGTCCTTTAAGTTGCTGAAAAGTCGTCCCGCTCCTCCTTTTACCATGTCCAGCAGTCCTCCCCCAAATGTGGGTTCCATGTCTGGAGAGGAGGTGCCTAGTAAAAGCAACAAATGGTTAATTTACAGGAATAAGTTTGAAAATCCAGTTCCAGCAAGATAGGTAAAGTCCAAAATATTACAAGAACTTTAAATAATGTACTTATATGAAAAAACTGTTAAAAAAAAAAAACTGAAGTTGGTGTTGAAATGCAATCCAAAAAAATTTGCTTCAGAAAAGGTAACTAAAATGGTGGCTTGGCAAAGTGCGGAAGCTGGACAATGGCATGTGTAAAAAAAAAAAAAATCACTTTCCTAATTTTGTGTTAAAGCATTATTGATCAAATGACAAGTCAAACTAAAATCAGAAGAAAAATGCTCAAGAACAAGTGAAGATGCTGAAAGAGCAAAATAATTTTATAGAACTGCTTTTGATTAAAATTTGGGATACTTGTACAATCATTAAATGCAAGAAAACAAAAGTACGAAGTTTCCAGTACAACGATAGAAAACATTTACTTTATTTGGTAGTACAGAACTTTAATTTGACTGATGAAAGAGACATGGTGTTGAAGTGTCTCAGTTTGCACGTACTAAGACAGAACTGCAAATTGCTGCTCTTTGAGAGACTCCTTGCTATTATTGCACCATGTCCCATATTAGCAATTATGCTATTTATGCAACAATCTATCCAATACCAACATATTTAAAGCAACATAGTCAATTAAATAAATGTATTTGAAACTGACCAAATCTGACGTCTCGTCGGTGGTGCAATGGACTATAGTCATGTCCTTTCCCCTCACCAATTTGTATTCAAATACATTCCAGCCCACCAAAGGATTCTCCCTGGGGGTTGCCCCTTCTATGTGAAATGAGTTTATGGCAAACTGGATTTCTTCCTATGATACCAATTTTGCAGGATATAACTATTTGTAAACAAGGTTACTAATTTTCATAGAAATGGCAAGGGTTACAAGCAATCCGATTCAAGAGCAATAGCTACAAATCTATGGTTAATTACATCTAATTGATCAATGTAAATCAATGGCCTTGCTTAAATATTTATATTTCTTTGAAAAGTAATGAAATATTCATCCAGAACAAAATATTAGGCCTCCACTTCAATGCAAGTGTTACCTTGATAAGTTATCAAACTATTTGTAATTGGCAAGACAATTCAATAGTTCAAACATGCATAATAGTCATTAAAACAACGATTTTTGTCAATGCAAGTTCACAGCATCATAATAAAAGTCTTGTGCTCCTAACAGTCTAGACAAATATGTTTATTTTTGGTAGAAATGAGAAACTCCCTCAAATGACAATACTGAGCTTTCTACACTGTTGGACTATTCTGACATTCACTGGTACAATATTTCAAATACTGTACAGAAGGAAGCCATTCAGCCCATTGTGCCAGTGTTGGTTTTTTGAAAGAGCAGTCATGCTTAGTCTCTGAATCTACTCTCCCCACCCACCGCCCCATTTCTTCACTAAATAACTGTCCGACTCCATGAATCAGTTTTCACTACCTTTTCACTCAAATTGGACTGAAATGAGAAGATCAGAGGGGTTGTGAGAGTTTTAAGAAGTTAATTTAAAATCTATGGCTTCTGATTGTTTACCCAAAAGCCAGAGGGAATGTGTGTATTTATTCTAGTAAAAATCTCAATTTTTAAAACATATTAGACTGACACATAACTTTTTCTATTTGAACAGTCCTAACTTTTACACAGCTTATTGTATCAAGAAATCAAAAATCCTGACAGCAAGTTTCTTGTCAACTCCATCTGTCCTCCTTTCTAAAGGTCATCTTTATAATTCAACCCACAACACTAAAACTAAGGCCTAGATACAAACCAAGTTCTACATGATCTCTATTTTACGTTTGACGCCTGTATTTATAAACCGAAATAACCAATAAATTCATAATGGAGCTAAACAACATATCTATAGGTACCAGAATTAAAGATTTGTATAGAGACACACCAGGGTCATTCTGCTTACCTACAATTTTCAAAATGTTGAAGTTTTCAACTATTCTTATCATGACTGCTGTTAAAGTTTCCTATCATCTGCAAACTTTAAACTGCTTCTCCCTTCAGCTAAATCTGGGTAATTTATATTAAAGAAAAACAGAGAGAGTAACAGACTCAAAATTAACCACTGGTGAAACAGCACGGCAAAGTATATCCCAGTGATCCTTTACCACTGTTTCTCATCAATGAAACAAGTCAGCATCCCTGCCACCATTCTCTTAATTTCATGGGCTTCCTTGCACTTAAACCTCCTGTGTGGTACTTCTGAAAGTCTAACACATATTCACTGCATTATCTTTCTTCATTCACTTATCCTGGTACCTCAAAGGATTTAATCAAATTAATCAGACACAATTCATCTTCAATTAAATCCATGCTGGCTGTTAACCCCTGTCTTTAAAAATTCAAGTTATTTTTTTGCCGTGGACACCATTTTCCCATAATTTCTCAACCACTGGTAAGCTGGCTGGCCTTTCGTTTCCTGGGCTGTCACTCTCCCCTCTCTTGAGTGGTGGTACCATTAGAAATTCATCAGTCCTCTAGCACCATGCATATATCCAATGATGAAAACTGTGGACAGAGGAAGGAAAATAGTCCATACACACTGATGCCTGTGTTGCTGGGAGTATTTGAACTGTGGAAATCAGTGCCTTAGAATCAGAATTTGGAATTTTAAAAATCAAAATATATAGCCTATGTAAATGTTATATAGCACCTTTAACATGGGCTATATATGGTTTATAAAATTAGGCACATAGCACCTTTTATAATTTCAGAACATCCAAAAAATTTCATCAAGTGTGGTATTCTAAACAGTAGAGTTGCAATGTAGTACATAGGGTCATGAGTTTGCATACAACAGCCCTCATCACAGTTTGATAATATAACCAAATTGAGATTTTTTTTTGGATGGAGAAGTTTAAACATTGAACAAGGCACCAGGGAGAAACTTCTGTTCCTCTCTGAAATAGTGGCACAAAATCTTTTAGATCATAGGACCATTGGATACAAGAGCAGAATTAGGCTGTTCAGCCCTTCTAGTTTGCTCTGCCATTTGATCATGGCTGATATGTTTCTTAACCCCATTCTCCTGATTTCTCCCCATAACCCTTGAGCTCTTACCAATCAAAAAACTCTCTCCATCTTAAATATACTCTGTAACAATGAGTTGCACAGGCTCACCACAGTGACTGAAGAAATTCTTCATCTTAGTTCTAAATAGTCATCTTTCACTGAGGGTGCCTTCAGGTCTCTGCTACTAGTGGAAATATCTCCTCCACATCTAAATAAAAACCGAAAGAACTGCAGATGCTCGAAATCAGAAACAAAAAAAAAGTGCTGGAAAAGCTCAACAGGTCTGGCAGCATTTGTGAAGATAAATCAGAATTAACGTTTTGTATCCAGTGACCCTTCCTCAGGGCATCCAGTCTGTCCAGACTTCTGTATGTCTGGATTCTGTAATCTAAGTTTCAAATCAGATTCACCTTCCCCCATCCCCTATCATCCTTCTAAATTCCATGAAGTATAGACCCAGAGTCGTCAACTGCTCAGAGTACGAAAAGCCCTTCATCCCCTGGATCATTCTTGTAAACCTCCTTTGGACACCTTCCAATGCCAGTACAATCTTCCTTAGATAAAAAAGGTCCAAAATTACTCAACATTCCAAATGGGGTCTAACCAGAGCCTTATGCAACCTCTGCAGTGCATCTCTGCTGTTCTTTTCCAGCCGTTTTGAAATGAATACTAACACTGCACGTCTTCCAAACTACCAACTGAACCTCCATGTTAACCTTAAAGAGAATTCTGAACTAGGACTCGCAAGTCCTGTCGTGCTTCATGTTTCCAAATTTTTCCCCATTTAGAAACACCTACACATCCATTAGTGCTACCAAAGTGCACGACCTCACAATTTCAACTGCAATCTAACCTGCCATTTCTTTGCCCACTCTCCCAGCCTATCCAAGTCCTTCAGCAGCCTCCCTGCCTCCTCAACATTACCTGCCCCTCCACCTATCTTGGTGTCATCTGCAAACTTAGCAACAATGCCCTCCGTTCCTCTGTCCAGATCATCAACGAATAGTGTAAATAGCTGTTGTCCCAACATTGATCCCTGTGGAACTCTACTAGTCACTGGGTGACATCCTGATGGAGATTACTTTAATCCCACTCACTCTCTTTTGCAGTCAGTCAATTCTCTATCCATGCCAAGGCCTCCCAGAAATCCAAACAGATGACATCCACAGATTCTCTTTGGTCTAACTTGCTTGTTACCTCCTCAAAAGAATTCTAACTTATTTGTCAGGCATGACATCCACATGTCAAAGCCGTACTGACTCAGCCCTGTTATACTGTGCACTTCCAAGTACTCCTTAATCTCATCCTTAATAATGGACTAAAATCAACGACTCAGGTCAGGCTAACTGCCCTACAATTTTACGCCCAACTGTGAGATGGATGGAGCTATGGTTTATTATCTCAAATGAAAGACAGAATATCTTAAATTCAACAAGTGCTATACTATATTACTCAAGTCAGGTGCAGTATTGTGTTCTGTTTAAGTCTCGGAAATGGAATTTGAGCCCACAAATTCATTTGACTTTTTTTCTATTCATGGATAAAGGAGTATAACAGGCTAGGCATGTATCTATTGACAATTCTTAATAACCCTTGATGTGGCAATGGTAAGCTGCCTTCTTGAACTGCTATAGTCTATTTGATGAAAGTCAACCCACATGCTGTTAGGGAGGCTGCTCTGGAATCTTGACCTTGTGACAATAAAGGAATGGCAATATATTTCAGGAAGATGAGTGGCTTGGAAGGGAATTGCAGGTAGTGGTGTTCCCAGGTAGTAGCTACCCTTGTCTTCGAGATGGAAGTGATTGTGGGTTAATAGACCATGGTGAATTTCTGTAGTGAATATTGTAGATGCTCAGTAGCAGCAGTGTGCACCAGTGAAGGAGGGAGTGAGTATTTGTGGACGTGGTGCCTATCATAAATAACTAAGTGTCAAAAATAGAATGAACAAAGTGAGCATGTACTATGGGATTGGGGTATCATAACTATTACAGAAACCTGGCTGAGAGAGAGAGCGAGAGAGAGAGAAAGAGATGGACAGGAATAGCAGCTCAATGTTCCTGGTTTCAGTTGCAATGGGAAGGATAGAAAGGGAGACAAGAAAGGAGGGGGAGTGGCGTTTTTGATTAAGAAATCATTACTGCTCTAGAGAAGATATTTCTGAAAAATCACCCAGTGAAAATGTGGGTAGAAATAATGAGAGGGGTAAAAAGCATCACCTTGATGGGATTGTAATACAGGCCCCCTAGTAGTGAGACAAATTGAGAAACAAACGTGTAGGGAGATCTCAGGTATAGTAAGCATAATAAGGTTGTAATATATGACGATTTTAAATTGTCAAAACATTGACTGGGGCTAAAGGTGTTAAAGGTTTGGATGTGAAGAATTTGTCAAATATGGTCAAGACAATTTTATTTAGTAGGAGCATCCATATATTAATAAAAGGAGGAGTAAAAACTAAACCTTCTTTTAAGCAATAAGGCAGGGCAGGTGACTGAAGAAAAAGTGGGCGAACACTTTGGTTCTAGCAATCATAATTCTATTAGTTTCAAAATGGTTATGGAAAAGGATAAGTCTTCCATAAAAGTTAAAATTTTCAATTGGAGGAAGGAAAATTCTAACAGTATGAGTCAAGAACTTTCAAAACTGTATGAGGAGTAGACTGTTTGCAGGTAAAAGGACGTCAGACAAGTGGGAGGCTTTCAACAGTGTGATGACAAGAGTTTAGAGGCATTATGTTCCTGTCAGAACGAAGAGCAATGCTCATAAGAATAAAGAACAATGGATGAATAAAGACATTGAGGTTCTAGTCAAGAATGAAAGGGAATCTTATCTTTGATATAGACAACTGGGTACAAATGAATCTCTTAAAATCAACAGAGTTTAGAGGCATTCTTCAGAAGGAAATCAGCACAGGAAAGAGGGGATACGAGATACCTTTAACAAATAAGATTGAGGGTAATCCAAAGAAATTCTACAAATATATTAAAAATAAAAAAAAGGGTAACTAGAGAGGGGGTAGGGCCCGTTAAAGATCAAGGAGGTCGTCCTTTTGAACCCCAGGAGATGGAAAATATTAAATGAGTATTTTTCCTGTTTTTAATGTTGAGAAAGAGAGGCTACAGGACTCTGGGAAATAAATATTGATGTTTTAAAAACGTTCATATGACAGAAGAGGAAGTTCTGGAGGTCTTATAATATAAATATGGATAAATCTCTGCGACCTGATCTAATGTATCCCAGAAAGCTGGGGAAATAAAGGAGAAAATTGTGGGACCCCTTGCAGAACTATTTGCATCATCTATAACTACAGGTAAGTTCCCTGATGACTGAAGGATGGCTAATGTTGTGCCTTTCTTTAAAGGAAGATTTTAAGGAAAAACATAGGTAGATAGGAGCAGGAGGCCATTTGGCCCTTCGAGCCTGCTTCGCCATTCATTACAATTACCATCCAACTCAATAGCCTAATCCTGCTTTCTCCCCATAACCTTTGATCCCAAGTGCTATATCTAGCCACCGCTCGAGAATATATTCAATGTTTTGGCATCAACTATTTCCTGTGGTTATGAATTCCACAGGCTCACCAATCTTTGGGTGAAAAAAAGGTCTTCTCATCTCCATCCTAAATGACCTACTCCGAATCCTCAGACTGTGACCCCGGTTCAGTATACACCCACCATCGGAAACATCCTCCCTGCATCTACCCTGTCCAGTCCTGTTAGAATTTCAAAGGTCTCCGAACTCCAGCGATAACGATCCTAACCCAGTCAGTCAATCTCTCCTCATACATCAGTCCCACCATCCCCCAAATCAGCCTGGTAAACCTTTGCTGCACTCCGAGAGCAAGAGTATCCTTCCTCAGAAAAGGAGGCCAAAACCGCACACAATATTCTAGGTACGGCCTCACCAAGGCCCTGTATAACTGCAACAACCCATCCCTGCTCTTGTACTCGAAACCTCCCACAATGAAGGCCAACATACCATTTGCCTTCTTTACCACCTGCTGCACCTGCATGCTTACCTTCAGTGACTGGTGCACAAGGACACCAGGTCCTGTTGCACACTCCCTTCCCCCAATTTGCAGCCAGCCATTCAGGTCTGCCTGAATCCTTCTCGTTTTTCCTTCCGAAGTGAATAACCTCACATTTATCCAACTTATACTGCATCTGCCACTGATTTGCCCACTCAGCCAACCTGTTGAGATCATGCTAAAGGATCTCTGTATCCTCGTCACAGTTCACCCATCACCCAACTTGGCACCATCTGCGAACTTTGAGATGTTACATTTTGTTCCCTTTTCACAATATAGATTAATCTTTTGGATTAGCCGAGGTCCCAGCAATGATCCCTGTGGTACCCCACTAGTGACTGCTTGCAAATGTGAGATGGACCCATTAATTCCTACTCTTTGTTTCCTCTCTGCCAAACAGTTTCCTATCCATCTCATACACTTTAATCTTGCACATTCATCTCTTATGTGGGACGTTGTCAAACGCTTTCTGAAAGTCCAAATATACTACATTGACTGGCTCCCTCTTGTCAACTCTACCAGTTACATCTTCATAGAATTCCAACAGATTTGTCAAGCATGATTTCCCCTTCAAAAATCCATGCCAACTCTGTCTGATCCTGCCACTGCTTTCTAAATGCTCCGCTATAAAGTTCTTGATAATAGATTCAAAATTCTCCCCATTATTGATGTTAGGCTTACTGGTCTATAATTCTGTTTTCTCTATACCTCCTTTTTTGAATATTAGAGCGACATTAGCCATCCTCCAATCTGCAGGGACTGTGCCAGAATCTATAGAATCCTGGAAGATGACTACCATTGCATCTACTATTTTTTACAGCCACTTCCTTAAGTATCTGGGATGTAGATTATCAGGCCCTGGGGATTTATCTGCCTTCAATCCCAATTTTCCCCACACCATTTCTCTACTAATATTGACCTACCTCAATTCTTCCTTCTCATCAAATCTTGCATTCTCCAAAGTTTCTGGTACTGGATTTGTGTCTTCTTTTGTGAAGACAAAACCAAAGTATGTATTCAGTTGCTCAGCCATTTCTTTGTCCCCTATTACACATTTCCCCAGTTTGTCTGTAGGGGACCTACATTTGTCTTCAACAGTCTCTTTCTCTCTACGTACCAATAGAAACTCTTACTGTCAAGTCTCTATGTTCCCTGCAAGCTTACTTTTGTACTCTATTTGCCCCTTCTTAAATCAATCCCTTGGTCCTTCTTTGCTGAATTCTAAACTGCTCCCAATCCTCAGACATATTATTTTTCTTGGCGAATCTGTATGCTTCTTCCTTGGATCAGATACTATCTCCAATTTCCTTTGTAAGACATGGATTAGCCCTCTTACCCATTTTGCTTTTGTGCCAGACAGGAATAAACAGTTGTTGCAGGTCCCCCATGCATTCTTGAATGTTTGCCATTGCCTACCTACTGTCATCTCTTTAAATAAATCTCTCCAGTCTATCAAGGCCAAATCACACTTTGTATCTTCATAGTTTCCCGGTTTTAAGATTCAGCACCCTAGTCACCAAAATCAACAACCTCACCCTCAATCTTGCTAGAATTTTTTTTTAAAAAATCATGTTGTTACAGTCACTCTTCCCCAAGGGGTCTCGCACAGCTAGGTTGACAAAGACCGAGTGCTGTGTAATGAGAAGGAATCAAAGACAGCCTGCTCTCTAGGTGGTTTCTCCACATATTAGTGAAGAAAACCATCCCATATGTGAAGGGTAGGTCGTGCCTCACAAACCTTATTGAGTTCTTCAAGGTGACCAAACAGGTGGATGAGGGTAAAGCGGTTGATGTGGTGTATTTGGATTTCAGTAAAGCGTTTGATAAGGTTCCCCATGGTAGGCTATTGCAGAAAATACAGAGGCATGGGATTGAGGGTGATTCAGCAGTTTGGATCAGAAATTGGCTAGCTGTAAGAAGACAGAGGGTGGTGGTTGATGGGAAATGTTCATCCTGGAGTTCAGTTACTTGTGGTGTACCTCAAGGATCTGTTTTGGGGCCACTGCTGTTTGTCATTTTTATAAATGACCTGGATGAGGGCGTAGAAGGATGGGTTAGTAAATTTGCGGATGACAAAGTCAGTGGAGTTGTGGATAGTGCAGAAGGATGTTGTAGGTTACAGAGGGACATCGATAAGCTGCAGAGCTGGGCTGAGAGGTGGCAAATGGAGTTTAATGCGGAAAAGTGTGAGGTGATTCACTTTGGAAGGAGTAACAGGAATACAGAGTACTGGGCTAATGGTAAGATTCTTGGTAGTGTGGATGAGCAGAAAGATCTCGGTGTCCATGTGCATAGATCACTGAAAGTTGCCACCCAGGTTGATAGCGTTGTTAAGAAGGCGTACAGTATGTTAGGTTTTATTGGTAGAGGGATTGAGTTTCGGAGCCATGAGGTCA
>NC_063341.1:30541079-30541324 GCF_021869965.1 Rhincodon typus | reverse complement strand
TCTTTACTCAGAGAGTAGTAAGGGCGTGGAATGCCCTGCCTGCAAAAATAGTAGACTCGCCAACTTTAAGGGCATTTAAATGGTCATTGGATAAACATATGGATGATAATGGAATAGTTTAGGTTAGGTTAGATGGGCTTCAGATTGGTTTCACAGGTCGGCACAACATCGAGGGCCGAAGGGCCTGTACTGCGCTGTTATGTTCTATGTTCTATGTTCTATGTTCTATGTTCTATGTTCTATGT
>NC_063341.1:30502489-30541069 GCF_021869965.1 Rhincodon typus | reverse complement strand
TGTTCTATGTTCTATGTTCTATGTTCTATGTTCTATGTTCTATGTTCACTCCAGGAATTCCTCCTTTCTGGCATTGTGGCTAATTTGATTTGCCCAATCTATGTGCGGATTAAAATTACCCATGATCACTGATATCGCCTTATCACATGCATCTCTAAATTTGCTGTTTAACACCATTCCCAACTTCAGCACTGCAGTTTGGGCATCTATGTATGACATCTACTATTGTTTTTGGCCCTTTGGCATTTCTCAACTCTACCATACAGACTCAAATTACCAGAACTCGTATCCTTTCTCATTATTGTGTTAATTTCATCTTTAACTCGCAATGCCAATTCACCACTTTTTCCTTTTTGCCCATCCTTCCTAAATACTGAATACCTTGGGACATTCAGTTCCCCTCCCTGGTCATCCATGTCTCTGTAATCCCAATTATATCGTACCTGTTTACATCTGTGCGATTAGTTCATCCACTTTATTGCAGAGGCTCCACACATTAAGGCACAAAACCTTTAAGCTGGTCTTTTTAACATTGTCTGTCTCACTCTTATTTTGACACAATAGCCCCGTTTGAATCTTGTCCTTGGTTTCTCTGCTTACCACTTTTCTTATTCCCCTTACTACCTTTTGTTTTTGTCCTTGCTCCCTCCTTACATGGTTTCCCATCCCCCTAGCATATTAGTTTAAACCCCCCAACCCCCAGGACATAAATCTCAGTCCTGCCTAGGTATAACCCAGCCAACTTGTACAGGTTCCACCTCCCCCAGAAACGGTCCCAATGCCCAAAAGGAATCTGAAACCCTCCCCCAGACACCATCCTTTCAGCCACATATTCATCCAATATATCCTGTCAAATGACTAGCATGTGACACCAGTAGTAATCATGAGATCACTAATTTTGAAGTCTGGTTTCTTAACTTTCTTCCTAGCTCCCTGTATTCTGCTTTAAAAGGACCTTTTTTTCAGAAAAAAAAAAAACAACTTGTGTCATTTATACCAATGTGTACCACAACCACTGGCTGTCCATCCTCCCCCACACGAACGTCCTGGACCCGCTCAGAAACATCCTTGACACTGGCACTCCACAGAGAGTGGCATAGTGGCTCAGTGGTTAGCACTGCTGCGTCACTGCTGGGTTCAATTCCAGCCTCGGGCAACTCTGTGCCAACTCCACACATTCTCCCCGTGTCTGCGTGGGTTTCCTCCAGCTGCTCTGGCTTCCTCCCACAGTCCAAAGATGTGCAGGTTAGGTGGAGTGGCCATGCTAAAATTGCCCGTAGCGTTCAGGGATGGGTAGATTAGGTGAGTTATGCGGGATGTGTCTGGGTAGGATACTTTGAGTGTTGGTGTGGACTTGTTGGGCCGAAGGGCCTGTTTCCACACTGTAGGGGTTCTATGGTTATTGCGCATCCAATGACTTCTTTGGAGACCTTCAGTTCCAAAAAACAAAAGTCACACTGGACTTGAAACATTACCTCTATTTCTCTCTGCATAGATGTTGCCAGACCCACTAAGTTCTTGAGATTCTCCAGCACCTCAAATTATTCTTGCTTTGAACAATGATTCATTTGGAAGAAGTGAGCGGAGTCAAATGAAAAGATTTTACATAAGGAACACAAATGGTGCCTGGCTATACTTGCCTTTTCCTGGGATGACGGTTTTAGTCCTACTTGGGTCTCATCCCTCACATTTCGTCCCCAATAATTGCTGGTTGTTATTTCCCCACACTCCCTAAACCGGAAAACATAAAAGTGGTGTTCCCTCATCTCCACATTATTCATCACTGGTTCTTCCCTTCTTCAACCTCCTGATGTCTTTTTCTGGGGCTAGGCTGTTGACCAATATCTACTGAAGGCTACTGATTCCCACAACTTCCTTGATAACATTTCCTTCCACCACACTTCCCAAATGATTCCATTCTTTCTTTCCAGTTTCTCCACGTCCATCACAACTACTCTAATGGTTTTGCCTTCCATCATAAACATCAACACTCAGCTTTTGCTTCTTTGTCATTTTAATTCTCCGTCATAACCCCACACTGGTATAGAAGAGGCTGAGGTCAACGAAACTCTGAAGTTTGAGGAATATCATCTCACCCTTTAAATTGTCAAGTCCAGAAGACTGCAAAGTCCAGAGTTTAATCAGTTAAAATCAAATCAAATGCCTCCCACTTTTTCAGATAACTATTCAAAATGCTTGTATTTTTACACGTTGCTGATAATGGTCTGCAAAAACTGATCAATCATCAGGGGTTGTTACACAGGAAGTGAAAATTCAAGACATTTGGTACAGTGTTTGAATATAACTACTGATCCTATACTTTTGACCACATCTATTTCACCACCTCTGCACCATCCTACCAGATATTTATATTTTTTCTGTACAAAAAGGTATTTACAGTGAAAACAAAATCATGAAAATAAACTAGCATTCCTTCACTCATGGTTTTTAAATTTATTGTCACATTCCCAGGTATGCCCTGTTTCAATCTTGAACAAAGATTGTCTAATTATGGTAATGATCTGGTTAAAACGTAGAAAAAGTTTGAGATTCAAGGTACTGTTGGTACGTAACATATAGTTTACTTGTGCAACAAGTTTAACTGTCCAAGCTTATTAACCAATTTGCACCTTCACTGATGCAAAATCCATCTTTGAGGACTTAGACTGTTATTAGGCACAAGCAGCACTTTTATAAATTAGATTTTTGAACCAAAGTCACTCCTGACTTATTCTGCTTACTTTCAATGCCTCAGAAGCCTGACTTCCAATCTTAAATTCCTCTGTTTTACCTTTCACACACTGGGGACATTCTGTGGAATTTGAACAGAGAATCATTGATGGCAGACATCATTATGATGCACAATTTCTTTGTGATGGAGCCTCAAATAAACAATATTCATTAACAACTTGGATAATGGCATAAAGAGTAAAATATCCGAATTTGCTGACCAGGCAAAATTGGGCAGCATTATAAAACAGTGTTGACGAGAGATATTAAACAGACAAGGTGGCACAAAGTTAAATACAGTGAATGTCCAACAAATTGAGATTCAGGTGCATAGATTGATTTGGTTTATTTATTGTCATACGTACTATTACAAATACAGTGAAAAGTGTTGTTTAGTGTCTCTATTCTCTGGCACCATCTTAAAAATACAGAAAATAAACTAATACAGAATATTCTTTAAAATTCGACAAACAAGTGCAGAAGTCAAGGCAGCTAATGGAATGCTGCCTTTCATATCTAAAGGGCTGGAGTATAGGGATACAGAAGTTATGCTGTGGTTATACAAGATTATAGTTAGACTCCACTTAGAGTATTATGAGCAGATCCGGACACCACACCTTAGGGAGGAATACTTGAACTTCAGTGGTGAAGTTACAAGGAGAGTTAGAATTTAAGGCAGCCAAGCGGTGATCTACTTGAATCAGAGATAGTAGGAACTGCAGATGCTGGAGAATCCGAGACAACAAGGTGCAGGGCTGGATGAACACAGCAGGCCAAGCAGCATCATAGGAGCAGAAAGGCTGACGTTTCGGGCCTAGACCCTTCAATCAGAAAAAAAAAGGGTGATCTACTTGGAGGTCTTCAGGATATTAACAGGGAAAGTTGAATAGATAAACTATTTCCTCTGATTAAGGATTTTACAAACAGGGTCGTAGATAATGAATTGAGGCCAAACCATTCAAAAGGAGATGTTAGAAAGCACTTCTAAACACAAAAGTAGTAGAGGTTTGGAACTCTCTTCCTTAAAACAGCAGTAGATACTAATTTAATTGTTAAATTTAAATCAGATGGAAATTTTTTTTTTTTTTTTAAACTAAGCAAGGGTGTTAAGGGATCTGGGCCTATAGCAAGCATATGGAGTTAGGCCACAGATCAGCCACAATCTTATTGAATGGCAGAGCAGGCTCAAGGGACTGAATAGCCTATGCCTGTTCAAGACTTTCTCCCACCAACAACTGTGCGCTTCGCTGTCAGGTAGCTGAACAGCTTAAGCATGTCAATCTATGGCAGAAGCAATAGGGCCTCAAAATATATTTCTGCCTTGCAGTAAAAACCATGTTAAGCCTCAAGAAAGTCATTTTTTTTCCCCCCCCCTCAGCACTTGTTGCAAGCTGTGGTTCTTAACCTGTAAGCCAGGGACTTTACAAGCATGATCCAGTTCCCATGTACATCCTGCGAGTAACTGTAAGTGTCTGTAGAAAGAAATTCAAGGAGTAGCACATTCTGACAAGCCTAGATGGAAACCTTGTGAACAGGGACAATCGAACACCTTCTTAGTCTTTCCCTCCATCTAGCACACAAGTATTTATATCTGCCTGTTTATGTATAAAAGACAGGCTTACAAAAGGGGTAAGAGATTTAAAATAATTGTTATATATCAATGGTTTATAATTGTTTCTGTAGCTATAATCTTTATTTGTAATAAATAGTCATGCATATTAAGTGCAGAAAGCTTGTCCAACCTCTCTGTAAAATGGCTGTTGTTTTGTATAGGAGTTCAAAATTGTGCTCATAAGAGTTAAAGGCTTTTTCACGACAGTAACAGATGTATAAATAGGCTGGTGGTGTTTGGTATCATTAATTCCTGCAAAAAGAATCTGTTAAGTATCTGCAAATAAAATTTAAAAGTTGAAAAGAAATGCAGCTAGAAGTGACCAAATACTCTGTGGAATCCTGGTTTGATTTCATGTATTCCAAATTCTGAATTTAGTTGAGTTGTAGGAAGGTGAAGAACAAAAGCTTAGTAGGACATGTTTCTGCATAAAAGACATACTAAGTATCTGTTCCATATACTATTATGTGGAAGTGAAATTCCCCATAATAATTTTAAGTGAAATATCAGTGACAGTAGAAGAGGATTTTGTACGCTCACTGGAGGTTTTGATTAGGTTATCAATAGGAATAATTTCATTCCTAGGCCTATATAACATAACTTGTAGCAATGGTTATAAGGCTTACATATTGTGGTTATAGTAATATACTAAAAGACAAAATATTCTTCAACCTGTAAGTTTGATAATTGCACTAAAAACACCAAAAAAATTCCTCCCACAATAAATCATACTGAAAAATCTGTTATCATCAATATTTCACTTGCCTGTCATATACCTTAAATAGCTGTCTTTTTGGCATTCGAGAGGGGCAAAAATATCCAGTGTTCCTGTCTTTTAGTTCAAGGTCAACAGAAAGAGCACAGACCAGATTTATGTACTTACCAAGAATGACTATTTATTACCATTTGAATAGACCAAACCACAGATAAATAAATTACAAAACACTGACATACAACTTTACTGGATAGATCTCTAGCTCCTCAAAACACCCTGAAATACAGATATGTGCAGAAATATTTAAAACATAAAATGGATATTATAGACAGAGAAAGAAAGACTGACTGGGAAGGCAGTTCACAGGTGCTTGTCCACAGCCTTCACAGAGAAGATCCTTTCAGTTTGTCAGGAATTAGCACATGTAGGCAGGAATAGATCATTTCCCCCCTGCCAGCCTGCTCTACCCTTCAGCGTGATCATGGCTGATCATCCAACTCAGTACCATTCTCTCCCTGTCTCCCCATAACCTGATTGCTGTAGCCCCAAGAACTAAAGCTAATTCCTTCTTGAAAAACATTCGAGATTTTGGCCTCAACCACTTTATGACAGAAAATTCCACAGGCTCACCACTCACTGCATGAAGAAATTTCCTTTTTCTCAGTCATAGCCCAAACCTATCCTTGGACTGTGATCCCTGGTTCTGAACTTCCCAGTCATTGGAACATCCTTTGTGCATTCATCTTGTCTAGTCCTGGTAGGATTTTAAGTTTCTAAACTCCAGTGCACATAGTCCTAACCAACCCAGTTTCTGTTCATAGGTCAGTCCTGCCATCTGGTAAAACTTTACTGCACTACCTGCATAGCCAGAACACACTTCATCAAATAAGGAGGTGAAAATTGCACAAAATAGTTTGGGTGTTGTTTCACCAAGGCCCAGTACAATTGCAACAAGATATTCTTGATGCTGTACTTGAATCCTCTCACTATGAAAGTCAACATACCATTTGCCTTCCTCACCACCAGTTGCATGCACAATGCTTACTTTCAGTGACTGGTATACAAGGACATTCAGGTCTCAATATACCTCCCCCTTTTAAAAAGGGATGCACGTGCCTGAACAGGACATCATCGCTACCTTGATGCAGTGTTGCATGGCTGGCTGCAAGATCCCACACACGTCCAACCAAGGCCTGGAAGGACACTGACAAACAAACAATTTCTGGACCACTGTTACCTTATAGGCATCGAGTGTCTACCTGTACACCTGAATACAATGTCAGCAGTTAGCAGATTACAGATTGCCCTGGACAACTTGTGGCATTGGAGAAGGCTAATGGCACCATCAGCTGTAAACACATCAGGTAGATTCTACTGGCTAGATCCTGCCTTCTCCCATGTCCTGTCCAAAGGCCTTTGCTCTGCAGCAGCTTGGTCACCTTGCTATATCACAGATGCAGCTGCCGATCTGCTTCTCATCCTCACTACATGTGGAGCTGCCCACTAAATGAGAACAGTGATGTTTAGCACAAATTTGGTTCTCAAACATATATTGGTTGCAGCAACTCCTGATTAATCCCTTTCCTCCGGGAAAGCCCTAATAGTGCTAAACTGAAAGAAAAGCCACATTAATCATCACTGACAAGGTCACCCAGCACAGTTCTGGTGATAATCAGATGTAGTCCCACTTTGAACAGTTATACCCATCTTTGTAACACTTCCTGACAAGAAAAAAAACACATCTGAATGCAACTCCCATGCATGTGCTGCATTATGACACAAAGAACGTAAAATCATGGTACAATGTCTTGTTAAGATGTTTAAACACTTGTTAATTAGCTTTTAAAAATGACATGAGAGCTGATGATTTTGGATTTATGGTAAATCAACATGTTAGGATCAGGTTTGTAACCCAAATTTTATACAGACACAGGTTGGCAGCAGTCCCAATTTTTGAGCATTAAACCCAGCCTCAAGAGTCTTGATCTTAAACACAGAAAATTAGAAAGGACATGAGGATAAAGCTGGCTAAAATGGAATGGTAAAATGGATTAAAAAGTCAATAAAACAGCAATAGACATTTAAAGGAGTTTTTCGTAACTCTCAGATATATTCCATTAACAAAGAAAGATTTCATGAGAACAGCACATCAGTAGCTAACCACGCAAGGATGGTATCAAACAGAAGTGAAGGATGTACAATACTGCAAAGAGAAGTGGTAGGCCAGAGGATTGGGAAATTTTAGAAAATCAAAACAATAACTGAAAGAATATTAGAGGGAGAAGTTGGAGTACGAGAGAAAAGTAGCACCAAATTCTTAAAGAAATTGAATATTTACACAAGTAGCTAAAGCCAAGGTTGGCCCCTTAGATGCCATTGTTGAGGAATTAACGTGAAGAACAAAATAAGCAAATTCATTCTATCCGTCTTCACAACAGCAAATCAGTAACCATGGGCCAGATTTTGAGGGGAGCGGCAATTTCAGATTCCCACTCAAACCCTCCTTTGGTCAAAAAGAGGGGAGTTCTGCATTTCCAAGAGGGGATTCCGCAGTATTGCTGAACTATACTTTCATTCGGACAGTTCTTTCATAGTGTAGCTCTGTCAGAGGAAAGGAAACCATACCTTTCCACAGCAGTCAACTGGCCTATTCTGAAATTTAAAGATCCATCAAGCCACCTTGACAGCTGCTGGAAGTACATGAAAGTGTGACGAAGAATGCGTGGAGGCTGTGGGGTCAGAGGTGAAGGGGTTTGGGAGATGGAGTGTAGGGTACCAGGTAAGAAGGGGCCAGGTAGACAGGATGGCAGGGTACAATGTGGCAAGGTAAGTGTTAGTGTTTAGGGTAGGCTGGAATGGGTGGGAGAAATGGAGTCTGGTAGTGGCACAGTGCCATAACATGTGGGGTTAAGGAGTCTGGATGTGGTATGTTAGGGAGTGTATGACACAGGTATGGTGTCAGTTTAATAGTTACTCAGAATAGACTACGTATTAAATAGTTCAACTGAGTTTCCAGAGTAACTATTTTGCTTAATTTCATCAGAACCCAA
Source organism: Rhincodon typus (assembly GCF_021869965.1). Lineage (NCBI taxonomy): Eukaryota > Metazoa > Chordata > Chondrichthyes > Orectolobiformes > Rhincodontidae > Rhincodon > Rhincodon typus. Next base: position 30,532,962 of record NC_063341.1, on the reverse strand, counting down.
AGTCTTCAATTTAAATACAAACTGAGGGTTTCAGGCATACAGGAATTATCCAATAGGAAACTGAATTTCCAAAGCAATTTGTTCAAAGTGTGCTGCAATGGAGATTCTGCAGAAACCCCATGTACACCTCCCATCTATGGTGGAAAAAAAAGTGACCGTTGGACCAGCGAAAAGATCTGGGCCTATATCAGTCTTGTACCCAAGAAGAACTAGATGGTAGGCCCATCTTTTGAGACCCAAAGATATTCTTCAGATTGGGTGAAGCTTAATGCAGCCTCCAACATTTGAACAAAAGAACATTTTGTTCTTCACATTAATTCCTCAACAATGGCATCTCAGTGGCCTTTCAAAACCATTACCTCATACAAGAGTTGTGAAGGCTTGCAACGACTTGCTGTAAATATTTTCTATGATTCAGCAGCTTGCAGTGGTTTAGGTTCACTTTAAAAAAACCACAGGCAGCAATAAAGCATGTTTTCAAGATAGTTTCCAAGAATTGTGTTCTGGAGTCAAAACAGAGAACAGGCTGGTATTATGCAAGGAGATAGGATTAGTTAATGATCTCATGGTGAAAGTACTCCTGGATAAGTGCAATGATCATATGATTGGATCTGACATTCAGTTTGAGGGAGAGGAGGGTGGGTCCAGGACTACTCACAAAAGAATTACTAAAGGGTAGTTAAGAGGGCACGACAGCAAGTGTAGCTAAAACAAGTTGCTAAATTAAGTTAAAGGATCGATCAATAGAAATGCAAAGGCAGACATTTAATTGGATATTTCAGAATATACAGTATCAATACTTTCCAAAAAAAGTAAGAAAAATTCCAAAGGATAGACCTATCATCTGTAGTTAACTAGAAATGTTAAAAATAGCATCAGACTTAAAGGAAAAGTGTATAATTGCACAAAGAAAGGTGATGGGTCAGAAGATTGCTATTTCTCACATTCTGTCCCAATAATGGCCAAAATATTAATCCAGAGGGTAAAAATTAGAATACATCAGAAAGTTCACCATATATACAGAAAAGACAGACAAAAAGAGTTAGCAAAGTGAGTGTTGATGCTATGGAAAGTGAGATCGGTCAATTAATAATGAAAAATAAGGAAATGGCAGATGAATTGAACAGGTATTTTGCATCAATCTTCACTACAGGGGATACAAGTAATATCCCAGAGGGAGAAATAAATCAGGAAATGGAAGGCAAAGAGGAACGGAGAGAAAATTAAACAAACAAACACAGAAGTATTACTGAGTAAATGGTTGGAGCTGTGGACTGACAAGTACTTTGATGGACTTCATCCTAAAGTTTTCAAAAGTAGCTGCGAGTGAGATAGCTGATGCATCATTAAATGTTTATTTTTCCAAAACTTCATTTGATTCTGGGATAGCCCAATTAGGTTTGAAGATGTACATAACTTTTATTCAAAATAGGAGGGAGAAAAAGCAGGAAACTACAAGCCAGTTAGCTTAACATCTGTCAGAGGGAAAATGTTAGAAACCATTTAATAAGTTATAACATGGAATTTGGAGAAGTTCAAGGTGATTAGGCAGAGACAGGAGTTTGTGAAAAGGAAAATCATGTATTTTGTTTAATAAATTCACTTGTGGGACAGGCTAGCCAGCATTTATTGCCCATCCCTAGTTGCCCTTGAGAAGGTGGTACTAAGCTACCTCCTTGAACTGCAGTAGTCCACCTGCTGTGGGTTGACCCACAATGCACTCAGGAAGGATTCCAAGAATCTGACTCAGCAACAGTGAAGGAATGAAGATCTATTTCCAAGTCTGGATGCCGAGTGGCTTGGAGAGGAACTTCTAGATGATGGTGTTCCCATGCAACTGTTGCCCTTATCCTTCTCCATGAAAGAGGATTTGGGTTTAGAAGATGGTGTCTAAGGATCTTTGGGGACTTTCTGCAGTGCATCTTGTAGATAGTACACACTGCTGCTACCAACCGTTGGTGGTGGAAGGAGTGAATGTGGTGCCAATCAAGCAGACAGCTCTGTCCTGGATGGTGTCAAGCTTCTTGATTATTGTTGGAGCTTCACCCATCCAGGCAAGCAGGGAGTATTCAATCACACTCCTGACTTGCGCTTTGAAGATGTTGGGCAGGCTTTGGGGAGTCAGGGGAGTTATTCACCCAAGTATACCTAGCCTCTTACACAATGGCTACAAGAGTAAGTCAATGCGTTAAGTCCAGTTGAGTTTTCTGGTCAATGCTAACCACCAGGATGTTGATAGTGGGGAATTCAGTGACGGTAACACCATTTGAATGTCAAGGAGCAGTGGTTAGATTGTCTCTTATTCGTGATAGTCATTGCCTGGCATGTGTGTGGCATGAATTTACTTGCCTCTTCAACCCAAGCCTGGATATTGTCCAGTTCTTGTTGCATTTGAACATAGACTACTTCAGTATCTGAGGAGTCACAAAGAGTGCTGAACATGCTACAAATGTGAATTAACATCCTCACTTCTGACCGTATCATTGATGAAGCAGCTGAAGATGGTTAGGCCCAGGACACAACCCTGAGGAACTCCTGCAGAGATGTCCTGGAGCTGAAATGACTGATCTCCAACAATCGCAACCAATCTTCCTAGATGACAGGTATGACTCCAACCAGTGGAGAGGTTGCCCCAACACCCAATAATTCCAGCTTTGCTTTAGTATGAACAATCTATTGGAGTTCTTTGAGGAAATAATTTATGCTTTGGATACAGGGGAAAGACATTGAACATAGTGTACTTAGATTTCCAGAGAGCATTTGATAAGTTGTCACATTAATGACAATTGCAGAAAATAAAAGCTCATGATGTTGGGATAAAGTAATGGCATGGACAGAAGATTGAACAGGATGAACACAGTAGGCATAAATACATCATCTTTCTCATGTTGGCAAGATGAATAGTGTGCCACAGGGATCAGTGCTGGGATTCCAACTGTTTAATATATACATGCGTGGCTGAGATGAAGAGATGGAAGGTATGGTTGCCAAATTTGCTGATGACTCAAGGATAGGTAGGAAATTAAGTTGTGAAGAGAACATAAGATCGCAAACAGATATGCTAGGTTAAGTGAATGGGCAAATGCAGTATACTATGGAAAATGTGAAAATTGTCCATTTTGGCAGGAAGAATAAAAAAAAAAATTATCTAAACGGTGACAAAATGCAGGGCTGATATGCAGGGGGATCTGACAGTCCTCATGTGTGAATCAAACAGTATGCAGGTACAGCAAATAATTAGGAAACCTAATACATTTTAACCATTTATTGTGAGGAGAATTGAATACATGAGAAGGGACATTATTCTTCAGTTATACAGGGCACTGGTGAGTACTGTGCCTAGACTCAGTCACCAGTTCAGAAAAGTTTTTCTAGACTAATACCCAGGTTGGACTGTCTTATGAGGAAAGGTCAGATGGGCGAGACTTACTCTAAGCTCCAGCAGATACAACAGGCGAATAGTTTGAACTATAGAAGATCCTGACGGGTTGACAGGGTGTATGTGGGAAGGGGGTTGACACTTGTGGGAGAATCTAAAACTAGTCACTGTTTCAAAATTAGGGTTTCCCATTTAAAAAAAACAAAAAAGATCTGGCAAAAATTTTCTCCCAGTCATGACAGTCGTGGGTCTTTGGAACAGTCTTTCTGAAAAGGTGATGAAAGTAAAATCCTTGAATATTTCTAATGCAGAGTCGGATTCTCGCTAAGAAAGGGGTTAAAAAGTTATGAAGGGTAGTGGAAAAAAAGTGAATTCAAGGTTGTAATCAAAATCAGCCATGATCTTATCAACAGCCTACTCTTTCTCCAATTCACATGATGTTATATTCTGAACAAAGCTGTTTTAGATATCCGACAATTTGTATAGAGCAAATGTCTGGCTTATGGGAGTGATCCTTATGCTAAGCTGAAATAAATACAGGGAAACCTAAGTGTTAGCAGTGGTTCTTCACAAGATTGACTTGAGAATCTTTAGAAATACAAGTCCCTAAGTCACTTGCTATTGGTTGTTATTACTTCTGATGCCAAAAGAGCAGTGGACAATGACACAGAAAGCTCAGGAAAAGGAGAAAAATATTTCTTTAAAAATCTGAAAGGCAGAGAGAGCGCGCGAGCGCGAGCACAAGAGAGCACATGAGACAAAAAAAAAGGGCGCAAGCAAGCAAGAGATGGAGAGGAGAGGAAAGGAAAAGAACAAAAGAAAAGGTAAATTGATTGTGTTTAAATTGAAACTAGCTTAAAAGTGAAGCCCCATAGTGCATATGAAAACTAAAGATGGAAAAAAGTGTTCTGAAAAGGGAACGCCACCAGTCTCAAGTATTGAGTCATTGTCAAGCTTAAAATGTTTTTAGCATTAATAGCTAAAAGAGATAATAGTTGAGAGATTTCATGTTTCAACAAGGTCATCTTTTCCTCAATGCTCCCCCACCACCCCCAGGCTTCCTCTATTCAAACACTCATCCATCTCTTGTCAGGAGTTAAGCAAACAAATGTCAGAGACAAATGGTCATCCATAATATGTTCACCTCTATACCATTAGTTCTCAGTTCAGTGCTGTGTGAATATTACACTGTCAAAACGTGTTATGCAGCTTAGAAGTCAATCCAACAGTCCAGCTGGCCTCTAAAAAAGTGAATCTAGCAAGACTTTATTCCATCTACTTAAAGAAGAGCAAGTGATTTCAACTAGAGCCTTGGCCAATATTTATTCTTTAACCCACATCACTAAAACAAATTTATCTGGCCACCTATCAAATTCCTGACTCTGGGGCCATGCTGTATCTAAACTATTAGACTCACTTATTTTACAACAGTGAGCATACTTTAATAAGTACTTAAACAGTAGTCCCTTAGATCAACTCAAGGACATGAAAAGGAGTATTTTAAAATGAAAAGTTCTTTTGTCTCCTTTTCCCTTTGATGACAATGGCCCTGGCCATGAAGCAGAAAGTGTGGTGGATGGACCATAAAGGTATGATGATGCAAAAACTAGATTGTGTTTCCGAGTCATATTAAGATAAAAGCTATCGTACAATTTCTAGGTGTCATCACAATGCATTTTTGCAACTGGAACAAGACCACCTAAAAAAAAAGTGGTAAACAACACCTACTTTAAGAAAAAAAAAAAAAAAAAAAAAAAAAAAAAATCAGAAAATGGAGTCAGATTTTTGACATTATCATTTTAAATATTTCAGTGCTAGCAAAAATACTTCTGCAGAACTGTAATTTTTTTTTACTCAAAATGTTAATTCTTTCTACACCGATGCTGGCAAAGCTGCTGAATCCCACTTCCTACAGACAAAGGTGGTAGCCATGGGTACTCACATAGGCCCAAGCTATGCCTGCCTCTTTGTAGGTTACGTGGAACAATCCTTCTTCCGTAGCTACACTGGCCCTAAACTCCACCTCTTCCTCCGTTACATCGATGACCTTATCGGCACTGCCTCGTGCTCCCACGAGGAGCTCAAACAGTTCATCCACTTCACCAACACCTTCCACCCCAACCTTAAGTTTACCTGGACCATCTCTGATACCTCTCCCTCCTTCCTGGACCTCCTGTTTCCATCTCTGGCAACCACCTGGAAACTGATATCCATTTCAAGCCCACCGACTCCCACAGCTACCTAGAATACACCTCCTCCCACCCACCTTCCTGCAAAAATGCCATCCCCTATTGCCAATTCCTTCACCTCTGCCGCATCTGCTCCCAGGATGAGGCATTCCACTCCCAAACATCTCAGATGTCCTCGTTTTTTTGAGGACTGCAACTTCCTCCCACCTCAGTGGTCAAGAACGCCCTCTACTGTGTCTCCCGCATCTCATCCCTCACACCAAAACAGAATCCCCCTCGTCCTCACGTACCATCCCACCAACCTCTGGATCCAACGCATCATCCTCCGACACTTCCGCCATCTGTAATCCGACCCCACCAAAGACATCTTTCCCTCCCCACCCTTACCTGCTTTCCAGAGGGACCACTCTCTCCATGACCCCCTTGTCCGCTCCACTCTCCCCTCCAGCCCCACCACACCCGGCACTTTTCCCTGCAACCACAGGAAGTGCTACACCTGCTCCTACACCTTCCCCCTCACCCCCATTCCAGGCCCCAAGAAGACCTTCCACATCAAGCAGATGTTCAGCTGCACATCTGCTAATGTCGTATACTGGAACAGCAGATACAGATGTGGCCTCCTCTACATCAGGGAAACCAAGCGGAGGCTTGGGGACCGCTTTGCGGAACACCTACGCTCAGTTCACACTAAACAACTGCACCTCCCAGTCGCGAACCATTTCAACTCCCCGTCCCATTCCTCAGACGACATGCCCATCCTGGGCCTCCTGCAGTGCCACAACAATGCCACCTGGAGGTTGCAGGAACAGCACCTCATTCTGCTTGGAAACCCTGCAGCCCAATGGTATCAATGTGGACTTCACGAGCTTCAAAATCTCCCCTCCCCCAACTGCATCCCAAAACCAGCCCAGCTTGTCACCGCCTCCCTAACCTGTCCTTTCTTCCACCTATCCCCTCCTCCATCTCCCACCTACTAGCCTTGCCCTTGACCTGTCCATCCTCCCTGGACGGACCTATCCCCTCTCTAACTCCCCACCTACACTCACCTTTACTGGCTCCACACCTGCATCTTTGACCTGTGTCTCCTCTCCACCTATCTTCTCCTTTATCCATCTTCTATCTGCCTCCCCCTCTCTCCCTATTTATTTCAGAATCCCCTTCCCCTCCCCCGTTTCTGAAGAAGGGTCTAGGCCCGAAACATCAGCTTTCCTGCTCCTCTGATGCTGCTTGACCTGCTGTGTTCATCCAGCTCAGCACCTTGTTATCTCAAATATTTCAAACACCTTCTGTTTTTATTTCAGTTTCCATAATCCATATTATTTTGCTTTAATTAAAATAGGATGTCATAGTGGCTTTTCGCTAACAATGCAAAATTTTGCTACCAAAGCGAGGCTCTTGCTCGTACACACAAGCCCATCACAGACACACAAGAGAGTTCAGATCCACTTTAATGCTGAACAATGAAAGGATTTTTTTTACAAGTTTATGCTGACAGCACTAAATAGCTTTGAACAAGCGTTGGTTTCAAGCCAGCACCTGAAAAATAAAGAATCATATGCCACTCACTAAACAACAAAATGGGTCAAGCTAACAATTTTTCAGGTGTGTAAAATTTTCAGATAAACAGGAGGAAATGCAATTCTGTCTGCAGTTGTGATTCTTCAAGTCACACGTACCTTAACTCTCATTTGGTAATTAGTTATGATCAATAGTGCTTCTGTAAGCCAAATAAAAATGTTCTGTCCTCTTTAAATATAATCGTGCTCACAATTCTACACCAAAATACTGCATTTCATAACTCTATGCCTTAATTGTGCCAGGTGTCCTTTAGCTACAACTGTCATTATTTTTTGAAATGGTCATTAAATGTGGGCGGAAATAAACAGACGAACCAAATATCTAGGATTGACAATACTCCCTGGTTTTCTTTCATCCTCATCTGTAATGGAGCCTAATTCTAGAGCCCCGCCCACAGAATCCAATTCCAGGTCTTTCAACTTCTCAGTTCTCCAATATCCCAGATCGTTATCCTGATCCAGGGATTCACATAGTCATGTGCAACCTGCCAAAGTGGTTACTGGCCATCCCACATGCCTGGTAGATCCCAACCCACATGAGAGGGTTATGTCCTGCAGACCTCTTTCCAGGACAATGCAGCTTACAGCCAAAATCAAGTTAATTAAATATTCAAATTTGAGACTGTTCAATATGCAAAACAAAAATAGCATTCACTCAATCACTGTTAGCAGGTCTTTTGAACAATATTGTTAGAGATATTGTAATTGGCTTCATTGCCAGGACTGCAGATAGCAGAAAAATAAAGTCAGGGACTATTAGTTGGCAACATCAGAGTTGTCCATTTTATGCATGTCTAGATAAACTGCACCAGATCAATCTTTTGACTGGGACAAAAAGGATCGTTCCAAATTATTTCAGTGTGTACATTTGTTGCTCAATTAGTTTATAAAAGTTCATGAATGATTTTTGTGACTTTGTAGAAATAATATCAAGTCTACAAATTGAAGTGAACAAGACTTCAACTTGAGAAACAGAAACAAGACATAGACTAAAGTGTAGTTTGATATAAAAGACCATAAAATTTACAATAGGAGGACACCATGCTACCTCAAGTACACCATTTGTCAAACCACAGTGCCTTTTCTGTAAGGCAATGATTCTGAAGTGGTTCATGTTCATTTTACATTGCTTTCATACAGTGTTTGAAAAATCAGTAAAGCAAGTGTAATCAAAGAATTCTACTCCAGCTTTTGAAGGGAGATGTATTTGGACCTGCTTAAGTTCTAGTAATTATGCCTGGCCAAATCTATTTGTACTTACTGTTATGCAATACACCTTCCCATTATTGAAGAACAGTGACAGTGCCTCTTTTTAGCTACTCCACAGCAGCATATTTTCTGCCACTAGTTAGAGGGAGGCCCAAGACAAAGCAGAGACAAAAGGAGGATTGATAGCAGTGAATTACCCCAAACTACTCTTATCCAATAAAACTTGCTAGTAGAGGTAGATAATACCATAGCTGCCAGGAGTGGTCCTAACATTTTTGGGAAGGACACATTCCTTTTTTAAAAGGAAATTGCTAAGTCACTATCAGGAATATGCATCCTGAAAAAAATATGGTTTGTGTATTTGGTTACCTATTGTATTGACTAAACTAAAAAAAACCAAAAGAACTGCGGATGCTGTAAATCAGGTAAATCATGCTGTAAATCCCCTATTGTATTAACTATTGTTTTTACAACAACTGAATAAATAACAGTTTATAGAAAGATGTATTAATCAATGCTTTCTGGTAATGTATTTTACTGCTTAAAAACACTTTCTAAAAAAAAGCAAATGCAAGACAATATTTGCATTCCAACGATTGACAGAATCAGGACGACATTGTCGCCGTATAGGAGCTAAAACGACACGGCTGGTGGCATTTAAAAGGCATGCACGAGAAACAGATTAGGTTTATATTTGCAAGTGCAAAGGTTTTTTTTTTTTTTTTAAAAAAAGAAAACATTTTACATTGAACACAACGCTCCTGGTCATATCGTTGGATATGCCTAAGTTACAAATCGGCACATGGCCACATGTGATGATCAGCGATTACCTGAGCTGTCCATGGTGCTGTAGCGGTCTGGCTGCGGAAATGGGCCGCTCGCTGTTAGTGAGGCTGTCGCTGGGTTCTCCGTCTGCACTGCATCAGCTGGTCGCAGCCTGCTGTCCAAATCCCCTGCACTGCTGTCCACCAAATGCAAAGATTCGTAACCGTCATAATTGGTCTTCTTGCGATAGTTTCCAAGAAGGCTCATGGAGCACTAGAAAAGGTCACCAAAAAGCTCGTTTGCAGACAAAGGGGGAAGAGCCAGTCATGACCTTGTCCAATGATCTGATGTCTTTTAAAAGAAGGCTGGAGCGGGTTTTGTTCCGGGTAAGTGGGGCGGAAATCAATAAGGAAAGAGCCTCCCGGTACGATTCAGGACTTGCACAGCTGCCCGACTGGCGGTTTCTTGCTGTTTTAACGGGTATTTCTGAGCTTCGGCCTGGCTCCTTGCCAGAGAGATCATGGAGGCGGTCACCTCCAATCTTCAGCTAGCTGCCTGTAGCCTGCCTGCAATCTTGTCTGTCTTTGAAAATAATATCACTCCAAGCATTCATTGTAATTGAATAGTTCATGTTGCAATCGATATTTCAAACGCGAATCTGATAAGCTTCATTTTCTCTCCATTGATGGTCATTATGAATTTTATTAGGTGTTGTCCCTCGGGGCATGACTCTAGTGATGCCCAACCTTGTAACGTCTTATTCGATTCCCGCGATATCTCAGGAGATGGGACTATTGAAAAAGGCATTGGAAACTAATCTGGACTTCACTTAAAAATCCCTCTAGCTGCATTTGCTGTCGTTAGATGGTAATAAGGATTGAGACACCCTAACCCCCCCATATCCTCGGATACATTAAAAGCCAGATTGCTCAACAGCTCGTCGTCAACTTCCTTAAAAATGTTATTTCCATATTTTTGAGTATTTCCATTTATTTCACTCACGTTACCATTTTATGAAAAAGACAACTATCTATTGTCCTCTCATTGCAACACCACAAACTATTTATTCATCTTGCATATCAATTATGAAAAATGAGGGACAAACTTTGTCCCATAAAAATCACAATTGCTGGCAACCTACAATAGAAAAAAAATGGTCAGATCAGTGACCACCTGCAAATAAAAGTTTGGTCACATTTCAGATACTGTGCACTGTCTCAGGCACAAATCCGAGAGATTTTTTTTCAACCAGAAGATCTTTATTGCATTTTCAGGTGTTTATTTCCCCATTGTGCTTTTTCAGTTTTATTTATAATAGCCACCACTAGAAGTTGCAGATGAACACAGCAAAAGAGATGTCCTATTGTTCCTTGTAGTAAAATCACAAATGCATTTTCATACATGTACATGGAATTTGATTACATGTTAGCAGGGAAATCCCACTTCCCACTACCCTTGTGCCTAGAGAGACCACCGCAGACACATACCTTCCTCCCTGCACCCCACCCCTCCCCAACTGAACATAATGAGGGTACTTATGATATCACAACAAAATTAACTGTACAGAGAGAAAGGTTAAACAGTTAGTCAGAGATCTACAGCACATAGAAAGGTCCTTCAACCCATCAAGTCTGTACCAGAAGTCATATCCCTTTTATAATATGGATTCCAGAACTGTACTCGAGCTGTGGCCCAACCAACATTTTATGCAGCTCCAGCAGAACAGTAGGAGGTTAAGTATCCCACATGCTTCCTTAACCACTTCACCTGCCCTGTTACCTTAAAGGGACTAGTGAACATGAACAAAGGTCCCTCTGATCCTCAATGCTTCCCAGGGCCTAACCATTCATCAGGTATTCCCTTGCGTTTGGGCAGGCCAAACAAGGCATCACCTCACACTCATCCAGATTGAATTCCATTTCCCCCTGAACAGCCCATCTACATCCTCCTGTCATTTAAAGCTCCCCTCCTCCCTGCTTATCACCCCAACAATTTTCATATGATCTTCAGACTTAAAGAGATCAACCCTCCTACACTCAAAGTCTATTTTTATTTTTTTGTATACCACAAACAGCAAGGCCTCCAATACTGATCTCTGCAGAACGCCACTGGAGACAGGCTTTCAGTCACAAAAACACCTTTCAACCAATATCCTCTGCTTCCTGCCACTAGGCCAATTCTGGATCCAATTAGCCCAACTACCTTGGATCCCATGTCCTATCAGTCTCCCATATGGGACCTTATCAAAAGGCTGAGGTCCAAGTAGACTACGTTGCCCTCATCGAGGCACTTGATCACTTCTTTCAAAAATATAATCAAGTTGTTCAGATATGCCTTCCTCTTAACAAAAGAATACTGACTGCTCAAGATTAATTTGCATTTGGAGAGGCAGAAATTAATTCTACCCCTCAGAATTTCTTCCAATACTTTTCACACCACCACCGAGGTTAGATTGAAGGGCCTGTAGTTTCCTGGTTTATCTCTAGCTCCCTTCTTGAATAATGGTACCACGTTGGTTGCCCTCCAGTTGTTTGGAGCATCTCCTGTGGTCAGAGAGGAATTGAAAATTGTCATTCCCCCTATGTCCCACCTTGCTTCATTCAACAGCCTGGGATAAGTTTCATCCCACCCTGGAGATTTATCTACTTTTAAGACCACCAGACCACTCAGTACCTCCTCTTTGTCAATGCTAGTTTCTGTTGGGTACAATTTTGATAAAGCTGGATTCAATACATTTCCATAAAGCTCACAACTCTTCCCTCTCCTTTCCCAAGGATACTGATGGAAGTCAGGTTATAGTTTCACACATACATGTTTAGTTAGGAGCCATATACTCCATGTTGCAGTTTTTCCTCACATTCAAGATCACTGCTGCAAAGATTCACTTAGATCAACAATTAAACTTTTCAAATTCTGTTTCCAAAACTGGAACAACAAACAGTGTGAATGCCAAATATTTTGTGGCAATGGGTTTCCAAGTCATACCTAGATCAATGAAAGGTTATGGTTATTGGAAGTCATTCATCACAGTCCAAGGATATCTCTGCAACATTTCAACCAGATAGATATTTTCTAAACAACCAGCTCAGACATATTATTATACACCTCTGGAACAGGTGAAACTTGAATCTAGGCCTCCTGACCAACAGACATGGACATTACCACTGCATCACAAGAGACCTTTTCACCAGGATAGTGTCCAAGGCTAATCCATCTTCAACAACATTCCCTCCAACACCAACTGGGGATATTCACTCATAATTGCACAGGTGTTCAACATCAATTCCAGCTCCTCACCAAGCACCATACAGGAAAGTTTTTGGGAAACATTCAGGATTTGACTGATAAATGGCATCATTCTTTTTCTAGGTAATGACTGTCTACAATAGACTGGTGTATAACCATCATTTTTTGACATTCATTGAGGATACCACTACTGAATCCCTGATCATTAACATCCCAGCTGTCACCACTAACCAGAAATTTAACTGACCAGTTATATGAATGGTGCAGTGCACAAGCAAGTTAAAGCTGGGAATGTTGCAGCAAGTAGTTCATCTCCTGACTCCCTGGAGCTTTTATGCCATCTCCAAAAAAATGTGATGGAATACTCTCCACCTCACCCGAGCTAAATGCAAATCTAACACCACAGTCTGCTTGATCAGCATCCCATCCATAGTCTTAAACATTCACTCCATCCTTCCAATAGGAATAGGAGCAATGTGAACCATCCACAAGAAGAATAGCAGTAACTTGTAGTGCCTTATACCTAAATAGACAATAGCAGACTTGTGCAAATAGCACCACCTCTAAAGTTCTCCTCCAAACCCCACACCACTCTGAATTGGAAATATTTCGCTATCCTGTAATTTGAGTCAAAATCATGGAACTGCTTTTTAACAGCACTGAGTGCACCAACATGACAAACAACAGTGATTCAAGAATGTGACTCATCTTCTAAAGGACATTTATGGATAAGCAATAAATGCTGGCCTAACTGAGTGACATCCAAATCACGTGAATAAGAAAAGAAAACTTAGGAAAACCCAGATGCTTTTGCGATGTTGTTCCTGCTGATTAATACTGGAAGGAACTTTTTTTTACCCAGTGAAAGCTCAACACACTGTCCAGCCTCTCAAATAGAAAATTAAGAGCAGGGGTCCTTTTGAAACACATCATCTGCTACTTACTCGATATTTGTGTCCACTGAAGACTGCTTGATAGTTTCCATGGAGATTGGTAGCCTTCAAAGAATGTACTACCCCTGAAGCTTTACTTTCATGTAACTTTCATGTTTACTGGAAAGTATCTCATTAGCAGAAGGTTGTCATGCAAAGGACAATAGCCTCTCTCAAGTCACAATTCACTGACCTGCCTCCTCTTACATGACCAGATACATTTAGAAAAATCCATTAATACAAATCCTGGAGATAAAATGTCCACATCCACCAGGTATGATTACACCTGTATTTTTGCGGCTTTATAACAATCACATTTCTCTCCTGCCCTCAACCTGCTCCTTCCTCAGCATCATGGTATTCAGAAATCCTGTTCCCTTCACACTGTTCAATGAAATACAAACCAAGAATAATAGGGATAAACAAAATTGTAAACATGACAGTTCATGGACTAAAAATTAATGAATGAATAGAACAAAATGCTATAAAAAGAATATCTTCAGTGACACAAATAACAAACATTCAACATTTAAACTAAGCTTCTTAAGCCAACCAACTAGTTCACCTTCCACATGTCTTTTGTCATCATGACTGAAATATGCTGCATGCCTATGAGCCTGGTCCAAAGTCAGATATTACTTGAAATAAAATTTAAATTCAAACAGGAACCATGCATAGACATAGGGTGATCTTCTCTCCTCACTCCCATCTTTGGAGAAAAAGATGCTATGTAAATCAGGCACACAAGGTGGAGGCTTTGTTTTCTAACAGTTTTATCAGTAACTGATAGCACAACCATGTACCTGTTTGTTGCAATTATTTCAACTGAAAGCTTTTTTTAATGCACAGGTCTATAATCAGAACATGAAAGTCACACTGGTGATATTCACAGAGCTGGAGCCTGTGTAATATCTGCTCTAGATCTCGAAGAAGTAATAAAAAAAGTGAAAGGGACAGGTATTTAAGTGATCGTAAATCAGAACTTAATATTCTACGCTGGACTTATCCACAATTCAAATAATGAGACGGAAACTGCAACATTGGTAGACGCAACTTCAAATAGAATTGATTCTGGAATGTACGAGTATTTGTAGCTTAACTACAATAAAAACAGAGAGCACATGTCCAGTTTTCATTTGCAATTTCCAGCAGACCAGCATTTTTCTTCTATTGGTAGCTTAAAAGTTTGTTAACTGCAACAACTTGTAATTTAACAAACCCACAAAATTCATTACAAAATTTGTATTTTTTGGGAAAGACCTTAATTGAAAAGGGAAACTGACCCTCCTAGTTTCTACAGAAAATAAGACTGAAATGGAGACTGGAAGCTAAAACCTCTTGACAGTCTGAAACAGGTTACAATCATATAAAAAAGGACACTGAGCCATTAGTATGGACTTGCTGATGATCTCAGACTGATGACATAGATGCCGAGTTGACTGCTATCAGGTTCATAAAGTTGATCTTAGTTGTGTTGCATATTTCATGTATAATTTATGGTTTATAATCTACTGCAATTTATCTGTCTATTTGTACCTACATAGATAACCAGCTTTATACAAAACTGTAGAATCAAAGAAAGTTGGTAATGTCTGTTTGACTCTTGTATGGTCAAAATATTTTCAATTAAACCATGAATAAAATCCCAAGATTCTTTCAGTAAAAACTGGTATTTTGTAATCCTTTACAAAAGGTTAATAGCCTCAACTAAGATCACAAATTGGGGCCTTGCCTGGATCCAAACACAGTTTGGATCAAAAATCTTTTATCAGTCAAGGTTTAAAGTAATTACATACACCATTTTGATTGTTAAGATATTTTTCCTATTTTTGGTTTGAAACCGAGAGCTTACATTAAGAAATGCAAGCAGCATTTTTCTTTTAAAAAAATACTAAAGATTAATGTTTGCTATTGGGAATTGGCTGGGGAAGATAATGAAGGTTAATTACTGCTATCAGGATATTGCAGAAAGACTGCACCGAGATGTTGCTATGCTCAGGGGCTGACAGCTGGTCATATGTTGAATTGGTCAATCAAGGAAGGACCAGTGCATGCCAGCCACCACAGAGAATGTTAGAAAAAAAAAAATGTCAACCGGATTCTGACTAAGCTTAGGTCAGCGGGCAGTTTTGTTTTGGAAGCTTTTAGATCTTCCTAGCTATTGACCTGTTGAAAATTCTAAGAATCCCAATCGTAAGAAATAAGCAGAAGTCTCCAGAAGTCTGTGGAAGCTGTTTGCATTGACTAGTGACATTGGAATTCAAGCAAGATATACAGTCCTACATGCTTGTAATACAATCCATCAAAAGGATTTCACTAAAGCCTGGTATTCAAAGTTTAAACAGTTATTGAACTGGCAAATTACAACTCATTTTCTTTTTTAATTTATCCCTTAACTGTATCTGTCAGTATCCGAGTAACAGTTTATGATAAAAGAAGATTGGAGATAGATTTTAGATATTAAAATAGATTGCCTAATCTGTTATTGGTCACATCTGGTTAGGAACAATTAAACCATTTTTCAGGGTCATTGAATGTTTTAATGCATTGAGTTGCAAATCCACCGATAGTGACCCCGATTTGTTTTGGCTTGCTACCTGTGTTGTAACATGATATTGAACTATAAAAAAAGCACAAAAATTCATAGGTGTATGACACATTTCTGAAATGACAGCAATATGTTGGAGCAAAAGCTACTTTGCTTTTAAATACAGTTTTTCACCTATGCTTTCGCACCTTTGTTCAATGACATCTGACTGTGTAGGTGGGTGATTTCAATGCTGATGGAAGATGCCTATACACTTATGATTTTCCTTCCATTGCTTTCCATGTCTTGTGCTTTCAAACCATTGTTCAGTGGCAAACTAGCAGAAGCTGTTTAGTCTGGAATCTATTTTTCTATTGGCAAAAGGAGACAAAGTTGTTGTTATTTGAAAAGACAAACGGAATCAAAAAGTGATTTGAAATTCAGAAGAAAGATGTATAAAATTAGCTTCTCCTTGCTCCTCAGATGGTTTCAATGCCAACAAACTCGCTGTGGTACATAGTCTTTAATATAAAATTAAAAGTCAACTTAGCTTTTGCTTCAAACATATTGAGCATAATATGTATTTCAAACATTGACAGTCAGTTTTGCACTATAGTTGTTATTCATCACCCAAAGAGGTGAATTACTTATGTTAAATCTTGAAAGATAAATGGTTTACAATAAATTAGAATGCTGATCTCAGTGTGACCATCAACATATGACAACTTCACAGCTCTTTGACAAAGCTAGCAAAGCAAGGTCATTCCTCCTCTTGCTTCACCCTTGGATCTATGGTTGCCTGTGTTCAAGGCCTACTCCAACACTTGAGCATGCTATGTAGACTGACACTGCAATGCAGAAGTGAGTGGGAGTTGCCCTGTTTCAATACTTTATGATTAATGAGACACTAAATAAATTAAGAGTTCCAGTTTGGCCTCACAGACATTTAAAACAAAAAGCAAACGACACTGGGTTTTCTCAGTTCAATTCATACTTAAATAGTCGTGATGCATTGAAAGGTTAGAAATTTTCCTTGAAAATAGGAACAGAAGTGAGCAATTTAAGCCCTCAAATCTGTTCTACCATTCAAATTAGATTGAGGCCAATCTAGCTGAAATCTATTGCCAATCATTGAGTCATCTATCTTGATTCCTTTTTCCAGAGAAAACAACCTCATTATCTTTAAAATTTAAATTGACCTAGAACCAAGACTTTTAGTGAGGAAGCTGCATACTTATGCTCCAATTTGACTGCAAAAATTCTTTCGGATTTCACTCCTAAGTGGTCTTGCTCTTGTTTTAAATTTTCTCTCTTGCCAGGATTCTTCCAGAGGAAATAGTTACTTTGTATTTCTCCTTGAATTCTTTTATTAAAGAAAGTGTCTCAATTAGATCATCCCTCAACTCAAGCTCAAGGTAATACAGTACAAAGCATGTTTATGCAGTATCATTCTGGTATTCTGGTGACACAGTGGTGGCCTCCTGAACTCATAGGAATCTTATATGGCAGTCTGTTTGCATGTTAACCAAGGTCTGAACTGGGAGGCTTTAATCACCTACCTGCCCAGCTACAGTAGGTTGGCAGATAGAACAGGCCAACTAGAAGCTAGTCTTTGTTAGACCAAGAAAGTAGGTGTGCTCCTTTGGGACCACAAGAAAGAAATTGTCATTCCTCTATGCTGTACAATGCTCCAGTCAACAAAATTACCTTCAAACTACCATCCTGCCAATTAACAGCAGCTGGTAGGCATCACTGGAAATTTGAGGAGTCTCGAAGATGCTAGTTTATGAATCATTCTTAGTACAATATGTATTTACAGCCTTCAGTGTCAATACACTGTGGAGCTGGAGGCACACAGGAGGTCAGGCAGCATCATAGGAGGAGGAGTCAACATTTCAGGCCTAGAACCTTCATCAGGACTCTAGCGCCACACTGTATTGACTTACTCCAGCATCTGCAATTCTTGTTATCTCCGTATTTATGGCCTCGCAAGCTGAACTAAACAATTACATGACAAAGTAATTTTTCAGGAGCATTCTGAGATATCCACATATCACATTGTAACTGTAATATGTGAATTATGCCATAGTCCTGAACAATTTCTGACTCAGCACTGAAGTAAAATAATAACCCCATATTTATTTTATGCATATCATATTCAACAATGTTTTTTGTTGCAGGCTCTCTCATGGTTCTTTTCCATTGATGATGGTACCATTGCTGTTTCCTGCTCACATGCCAAACTTAAGATTTTCTTCAATCTAACTTCCTATTTTTCACCACGCTTACCTTCATATGGCCCAATTAACTCTTCCCTCTTTAGCTGTTTAAATTCTGGCAGTGCTCCAGCAAATTGAAAAACTGCAAATATAATGCCCCCTGTTGAAGAAGGGAGTGAAGCAGAAAGCAGGAAACTATAGGCCAGTAAGCGTAACATTTTTGTTGGAAAAATGCTACAGTCCATCATTAAAGGGAAGAAATAGCAGGATATTTAGGAAAGCTTAACAATCATACAGGGTTAATTAGATTTCATGAAATGGAAATCATGTTTGACAAATTTACTAGAATTCTTTGAGGATATAATAGGCAGAGTTGATAAAAGGGAACAGCTAGATGTAAGGTATTAGGATTTTCAGCAGGCATCCAATAATAGGTACCTTTTATTAATAAAAAGATTATTGTAGAAGATACAAGCTCATGGTATTTGGGCTAGTGTGTGAAGTTGCCGTTTACACACCAACAGAAGACAAAGGCAGCATTAGTTTATCTTTTTTATGGTTGCTCACTCTGAGGGCCTCCATTTACTGCCTTTATTAAAAACTTGTAGGAGGGATAGAGAGTAATGAATCCAAATTTGCTGACGATACAACACAAAATAAATAAATAAATAAATAAAAGTAATAGGTGGGAGGGAAGTTTGGTGAGGACATAAGAAATCTGGAAGGAGATATACATCGGTTGAGTGGATGAGCAAAAACGGGGTTTAATGTAGGAAAGAGAGGTTATGCACCTTGGAAGGAAGAAATCAAAAGACAGACTATTATTTAAATGGACAGAGGCTCCAAAAAGAGCAGTGGAGGAGGATCTCGATGTTTTTGTGCATGAAACATGCAAAGTTAGCATGCAGGTACAACAAATGGAATTTTGGCTTTTATAGCTAGGGCACTGGAATTTAAACAGAAAACTTGTTACAACTATCAAAGGGTGTTGTTGAGGCTGCATCTGGAGTACTATGCGCCAGTGCTCGGAAAAGTGGGATCTGCACCAATGGAATGATTTCAATTTAAAATAGTGCTAGAGCTGGTGTTCCTGCCAACTGCAAAAAAAAAAAACTGAGGAAATAAATTTTTGAAAATGATTAGCAACGATAAGGGATCAAATTTGGAAAGATGTGGTAAATCAAAAGAGTAGAGTAAAGGTCAAAGAGAAAAAGGTATTCATATGGGAAATGTAGAGTGCGACAGAAAGAGATATTAGAGTGTGAATCTAAAAGTGACCCAACAGATAAAGATTATAATATAGTTAGAATAAAAGGATGAAATGAAAGGATATGTATCCGAATGCACATTGCATTCAAAACAAAAACAGATAAAGTAAGAGTGCAAACAGACATGAAATAAATACACAATCTGGTAGTCTTTACAAAGATATGGCTGCAAGATAACATGAATTGGATTGAATCTTGAAGAGTATAGGACATTTAGGAATGATAGTCAACTGTCCTCCTTTGCTAGTCATGTATGATAAAAGCATTGATGATAAAAATAGAGGAGTGATGGCCAAAGTTCAGGAAACTAAGATGTGGAAACAGCTTGGGTAGAAATGAGAAATCATCATGCCAAGAAAATCATTTGTGGGAGAGATGTACGGTAACCACACAGTAGGGTTGGACAGGTAGAAATACTAAGAGCTGATCTGAAAGGGATGGCAAAAGTCATGGGAGAATTGTAATCTGTTATCCACACTTATGGGAATAATGGGAGTTGTCCATTTTGACAGGGGTAATTAAAAAAAAAATTATCTAAATGGTGAGAGATTACAGAGCTCCAAGATGCAGAGTGACCTGGATATCCTCATGCATGAACTGCAGTATGTTAGTACGCAGGTACAGCAAGCAACTATAAAAGGTTACCAGAATATTTCCATTGATCATGACGGGAAGTGAACAAAAGTAGGGGGAGTATGCTTCAGTAATGCAAAACACCAGTGAGACCACTACTTTGTTTAAAAATCATTCCTGGGATCTAAGCATCTCTGGCTAGGCCAGCATTTATCATCTATCCCTAGTTGCCCTCGAAAAAGTGATGGTGAACTGCTTCTTGGAACACTGTACTCCATTTGGCATAGATCCACAATTCTGTTTGAGATGGAGTTCCAGGATGTTGACCCACCAACACAATATATTTCCAAGTCAGGATGGTTAGAGGCTTTGATGTTCCCACAAATCTGCTGCCCTTGTCCTTCTAGATGGTTAGTGGCCAAGGGTTTGGAAGGTGCTAAGAATTTTTGGTGAATTTCTGCAGTGTACCTTATAGATATTAGCAACAGTGTGCACTCAGCAGCAGTGGAGGGAATGAATGAGTGCCAAACAAGACGACTGCTTTAACCTGGATGGTGTCACGATTGAGTGTTGTTGGAGCTGCATCCATCCAAGCAATTGGAGAGGTTTCCATCACATTTGTGATTTGTACCTTGCGGACAGTGACAAGTTGAGGAAATCAAGAAGAGAGTTCTTCACTGAAGAATTTTTCATTATGGTCTCATCCAATTGTCTAGTCCAATTCAGTTTCTAGTCAATGATAACCTCCAGGATTGTGTTGTTGGGACATTCAGCAATGGTAATACCATTACATGTCAAGGGATGATATTTAGATTCTCTGGTTGGAGATGCTCATTGCCACACAATTGCCCGACAGAAATATTTACCATTTGTCAGCCCAAACCTGACTAATGTCCAAGTCTTGTTGCCTTTGAACATGGACTGCTTCGGTATCTGAGGCATTGCAAATGGTGCAATCATCGGTGAACATCCCCACTTCTGACCTTATGATGGGGGTGGGGGGGGGGGGGGGGGTGGTGCGGAGATCATTGATGAAGCAGCTAAAGATGGTTGGGCTAGGACTCTCCCCTGAGGAACTCCTGCAGAGATATCCTGGAGGTAAGGTGACTAACCAACAACCATAATCAACTTGCTTTATGGCAGGTAGGATTCTAAATCGGCAGAGATTTTCCTTCCTGTTTTTTAAAATTTATTCACTTCTGGGATATGGAAGTCTCTCCCATCGACTGCAGTTTTGTGAAAGCTTCTTGATGCCATACTCAGTCAAAAAGAATGCCTTGATGTCAATGGAAGTCACTCACCACATCTCATCGAGATTATGTCCACATTGAAATCAAGGCTTGAATGAGGTCAGGAGCTGAGCGGCCCTGGTAGAATCCAAACTGAATGTCCCTGAGCAGGTTATTGTTGAATTGCTTGACAAAACTATCGAAAACACCTTTCATCACTTTCCTGATGATTGAAAGGGCAGTAATTCGCTGGGTTGCTTGCATCTTGCTTTGTGCATGCAGGATGGCCTGAGCAATTTTACATATCGTTAGATCAGTGAGTTTTGTAACTGTACTGGAACAGTTTGGCTAGGGGAGCAGCAAGTTCTGGAGCACAAGTCTTCAGTACTTGTGTAAGAACGTTGTCAGGACCATAGCCTTGCAATGTCCAGTGCGTCCAGGTGCTTGTTGATATCATGCAGAGTGAATTGAATTGGCATCTGTGATTCAGGGGAAACTCTGGAAATAGCTCAGCTCTTCTGGCTGAAAGTTGTTGCAAATGCCTTATCTTATGGTCTATTGTACTCAGCTCCCTCATTATTGAGCAAGGTGATGCTTATGGAACCTTCTCTTCCAGTGAATTGTTTAATTGCCCACCACCAATTATAACTGGATGTGGTGTGTGATGGATCTGGAGTTCCAAACATAGTATTGATCACCTTATTTATGGAAAGACATAAATGCATTGAGGGCAGTCCAGGAAAGTCTACCAGCCTAATACCCAGAATTGGCAGGTTGTCTTCTGAGGAAGAGTTGGACAGGCTGGTTTTGTGTCTACCAGAGTTTGGAAGAATAAGCAGTGATTTAATTGAAGCAAATTGTCACATAGAAGAGGAGGTCGATCCTCTCTGATAATTAAACCGAAACACAAACTTCCAATCTGTCGCGGCAGGATTAGAGGTTCCCTTTTAATAATTAAACCTGAAAACACCCAGATAAGCTCACCTCGCCTTTATAATCTGTTATAAAGAAAGAGAGTGACTAAAAGAAAGAAAATCCTCAATATTCACTTTATAAGCAATAAGTAACTATTTATTTAACCCTAAGTGAACAAATTGACCGAATTACTAACAAGCTGAACATTTCCCCCTTAACTACTAACTATTCTCTAACTGAAATAAATTCTACTGGTATGCTGTTCTAATAAACACAAGTCCCACTGATATAAATCCATGTAATAAGAAAATAAATTAAAGACTTAGTCTCTCAAAAGTCTATATGCCTTTCTTCCGCTGATCTGGTTGTCAGGGTTGTTTTCTCTGTGGAGACTCTTAGCTAGATGTGCCATGGTACTTTTATGGTTAGATGGTGCTTTATTAGAGAGAGGTTAATGATTCCTTGAGAGTGCTAGATTCTTATTTCTCAGGTGGCGGTTCACTCACACCAATTTTCAAAATTCTCCTTATATACCTTGGATGACATCAATTTTCTAACAATAGCATTGGTCAGAGGTTGTCAAAGCCATCAGATTTAAATTCAATTGGCTTTCAATCGCTAAGTGCTTGGTTTAAATAAATTGGTTGATTCCAGCTAGTTGCCAAAACATCAAAACAAGCCTAAGGTTTCCAACCACACAGCCAATTGATACATGTTTCCATTTCGGAACTGCTTACAGACACATGCTGTGTACATATCCAAGCTTAGAAAAGCACTTTACCCCTTAAAAGGAACCACACACTTTTTTGAAAAAAAATACAAATTCTAGCTTCTTGCCTTCCAGTTTATGATTACTCTACACAACTTCATAACAAAATAAAATACTGAGGTGTCTTGTCAGGTGAGAAGGCTCTCTCTTACAGGAAGGACTAGAATTCAGTTTAAAAATCAGGGGTCACCCATTTCCCATGTGATGTATCATAGGATCCCTACAGTGTGGGAACAGGCCCTTCAGCCCAACAAGTTCACACTGACCCTGAGAGCATCCCACATTTAAAACAGATTAGGTGAAATTTCTCTCTCAAAAGAATCTTGAGTCTTTGGAACTCTATTGCAAAAGGTGGTGGAACCAGTGCCTTGAATGTTTTTTTTTTAAAAAAGAAAAAAGGGAGAGATAGATAATTTTCTGTTAAGCAATGGTTCAAATGATTATCAGATTTTAAAACAGCCTGCCCTACTATTTATAGCTTGTGTAATGTTGGATTGTTCCCCCTTAGTATCTGAAATTGCAACTTTTTTAAAAAAAATTAGCACACATCCATACAGGTACCTCGGTCATCAAGCCATTTGTCCAGGGGGGGAAAGAAATAATACTGAGTGAAAAAACAATACTTTGCATCCTGAACCTACAAACATTCCCAGATGATAGTTTCTACTTTATAGAGGCAGATGAAAGTTTTTCTATTCCATCCTTTCAAACATTATTTTGATTGAGGAAGATGGTGGCATAATGGTAACAGCACTGTACTAATAACTGAAGGGCTAATGATTTGGGGACACTGGTTCAAATCTCACCTGGGCAACTGGTGGAATTTAATAGAAAATAGATAGAAACTAAATTAATAAAAATTGTTACATGGTAGAGTGGCCTAGCAGGCTAAGGTGCTGGATTTAGACTCCAGTCTCTATCGAGTCATAGATTCTAATCCCAGTGACTAATATCACAGGTGCCTAGTGCATATCACCTGTCTCGAAGGGGTTGGACAACTTTGAGGTTGTGATGCTCACTTTTAAGCAGCATGGTGGCACAATGGTTAGCTGCCTTACAGCACCAGGGACCAGGTTGATTCCACCCTTGGGTGACTGTATGTGTGGAGTTTGCACATTCTCCCCATGTCTGCTTAGGTTTCCTCCTTGTGCTCCAGTTTCCTCCCACACTCGTGCAGAATAGGTGGATTGGCCATTCTAAATTGCCCGTTGTGTCCAGGGATGTGCAAGCTAGATGCATTAGCCATGGGAAATGCAGGGTTACAGGGAAAGAGTAGGGGCATGGGTCTTGGCAAGATGCTCTTCGAAGGCCTGTTGTGGACTTGTTGGGCTGAATGGCCTGTTTCCACACTCTAGGGATTCTATGATTTTATTACTTCATTCGGTAGTGTATGAATGTTTGTGGTGCAGCTTCCAGTATATCTCCCTATGTTGTTCTTCCAGGTCAGATAAATAAGGAATGGCTGTAGATTGAAAAATGCCCTCCAATTCCATCTCTTAAATGACTATTCTCAAAGCATCTCTGAACAAATTTGTCAATTGGAGTGCTGTGTGTTATGGACTTGCTTCCATTTTAATCTTGCTCAAGACCATTCTAAACTCTTTAATCTCATTCCATTTATCTAGAAATAAATCTAGATCCCAGAAATGGATTCAATTTTAGCACTTGCATATTGCTATTGAGAGGGTAAAATATTCTCTGTTAATTTTTAAATGAGTCAAGGATTTCTACATAAAAAGAAAGGAGATTCAACAATTTTTGTTTTGAAGACACAGCCCTGCACAACATTTTGCTTTTAGACTGTTCAACTAATCTACAGTTTTGCTTAAAATTCTTGGGCTTCAGATTTTCATGACCCTTGGGATTACTATGGACAGATGGCACTAACACAATCGCAAAACACTAAACCATTCTGACAATTCTTCAGAGCAGCTACGATAGATAAAACATGATTTGTCATTCTAACTAAAAATTCCATTTAAGAAAGCTATTCCTCATGTTTCATATTCAAGAAAAACTGAGCATTTCTCCACAATTCACATACAACCTTTAAAATCCAAATTGAAGAATCATAAAGATAGAAACTCTAGTGTTATGACAGATTACTTTATTGCACAATATATTTAAATAATGTTGGAAAATGATTTCTCGTTGTTATCTTCAAATATTTTAAACTTTTTGCAGCAGAGTCTGATCATTTTCTGTAGCTGAGCTGATGAAAATTAGATTAGAGATTCTTTAAAATATGCTGAAGCAAACATCAGAATGTTGTATTTATTTCAATGGCAAATGATAAATTGATGAAAGAAAATTGAGGGCAGAAAGGTTAGAAGTTTTAAAATATTTTTCCCAATTTTACAAATATTGAAAGACATTGTTTCTTTCACACTGCAAATAGTTAAAAGCATGATTGTTGAGCATCACGACTCTTCAGAATGCTGAATTATGTACAAAGATCTTGTAGATCAAGTACAGCAATAATAATACACACAGTTTGGCATGTACCTTGAACATAAAAAAGGTATAAAGTCCAGAAAAATTTACTTACATTCTAATCTTGCATTCTCCTGGTGCCACATTGGTCTCTGGTAAATTTTGGGCCTGCTTCAGCTGACTGCTGCTAGATTTAAATCTCCATCAGCCTGTCAAATGCAGAAAGGGAAAAAAAAAACTGCAAGTGGGAAGTGATTCTGATTATCTGCATGGAAAGCACCAAGTAGGCTGGTGTTGGCACAAAAGATAATGCAGCAAAATATAGTTCTTGTTGAACAGATACCAGTCCCCAACTCAGTGTGCAGAGGTAACCTATATGGCAAGAGTCTGAATCCTAGTCTTGTAAACAGTACGCAGTAGGGGAACATTAACTTACACAAATCAATCAATAAATAAATAGATAGATAATGCACAGTTTCCATTTTAAGAGCTTTATATTATATGCATTTTTAAATGATCCACAATCTTATTAAATTTGTAATTCCATTTGAAAATAATATGATTAATTTTTAAACTAACACATGAGCAACTGCTAATAAATTCTGTTGGATCGGAACATACAAAATGAAACCCTTAGCAATGGCTATGCTTATGAAAAGGATTTTAAAAGCTTTTGCATAGCTTAATAATTTGATACAGAAGTTTAAAAATAGCATTACCTTCCTCCCGATAACAGAATACAAGCTTCAGGCATTTTATATTTTAGAATGCAATACTTAGTTCGTGGTGAAGTACTTAAAAAACAAAATTATCTTGGTATCTTCTTTGCTGCCAACAACTACAAAGCAATCTTTCTCCCTACCTCCAGTTGCTGTCGTTGTTAAATGTCTTTTACTATATTCCCACCAACTGCAGAAATGTTCAATAATCTAAGCGGACTTGCTAAAAGTGCTGACCTTTGATTTGTCATTCGCACTTAGTCAAAGGTCACTGAAATTGTATCCAATTATCCATGGCTGCTGATGTACAGCAATGTTTTGTGTTTGTGTCTTGTACGGTCCTGCCTACTTGTACAATAACACAGGAAGCAAACAGCTATTGGCATGACCCAGCCAGATGGTAGGGGGAAAAAAAAAATCCTGGAACTACAGTTAGTTTAAAATCAAAACAACAATATTCTGCTGATTTGATGAAAGTTAATTTACATTATTTATCAAGAGGACGTACCAGATTTGTACATGCTCTTAAAATGTGATTCAAGTCTTTTAAAAAAAAAATCTCTTCCTACTGTTTCCTCCCCCACTTTTCCTGAAGGCACTGACTTATGCTGGATATGCTTGCCAAGCGATCATTCTTTGTTTGTGAAACACCAAACCAGTGATCGTTAGCAGGAAGCCTGCTACCTCTGCCTAGCACCAGAGGACACAATACTTCCCTGAATCAGTGTTGCATACTTTAGTAATCAGCAATAGAAATCGTGGTTTAATTATTCATTCATAGCCAAGGCTGCAAAAATAATTAAGTATCCTTATTGATAGCTTAGCTGAAATAAAAACAAAAACAAAAAAAAGAAGATTCAACAAACAGCCTCTTAGTTCCACATTTAGGATGCATTTGTTTACCAAGCCATGGGAAATTGTTTTTTGGATAATTGATTTTACCATCCAAGTTCACCAGTAGCTAAATGCAAAATTAACAAAGAAGTAATTTTCAACCTCATTTATGAGATTTTCTGATTTCTTCTTTGCATGACATATTTTCAACCATCTGTGATCTGGTATAAATGATACCAATTGCAGAAATTTGATTGTTACCTCAACCCAAACCATGAACAAACCTGGAATATTTCTGTTCCAGATGATTCAGTACTGTACTACATATTGCTTTCACTAGTAAACTAACTTGGGAAGTTATGCTATTGATGGTTCAGGAATATATGCATACTTGTTTGGCCTCATTGAGCATTTCCCCTTTAACACTGTCACTATTGTCTCTCTAATTAATATCTTACCTTCTCCCAAATGAATCTGGGTTATGTGTTTTATTATGCATCCTTGCTAATCCTACTGAACAACCAGCCAATGTAAGGAGACATGTTGGAAGCCACCACTGTTTACTGAGATTGACAATGTAAATACATACCATCAAAAAAAGTGTTATTGCTTCAAGAGTACATCTGTAAGTGAGGCTGAATAGTTTTTGGTCACTAGACTAGTGCCATATAGCATTGAGGGGTAAATTCTCTATTTGTTTTAATATTCTAAACATCAAAAAGCTATAAAAGCAAAATTAATGATCCATAAAAATCCAAGAAAATCTTATTTACACAGATAAAAAAAGTGACAAAGTCTGGAAAGACATCCTTCAAAACAAAGTATTTTCTAGTTGTCAGAATTTAAAATTGATAGAAAATCTTGGCTGTACTAGTTCTAATCCAAGATAAGCCATTTTTTATTATCTTCAGTAATACTATCAGGAAGCCCAGGCCTCAAGTTCAGTGAATTAGTATACATAAAATGTAAGAAAATAAATTAAACAAGCTACTTTAAACATAAATAGTTAATACCTACAAAATGCTCAGGTCATAAAGAAAAGAATACAACAAACAATACTTTAAAAAAAGGTGCCTAGATATTATACCTGAAGAATATAGTGTAGTGTGAAATCCCAACAACTAACAAGGGGAAAAGCAGTTATAATGTTCGTTCAGCAAATTTATCCAATTAACACTCAAGCCAAACAATCAGAAGGTCTCAAAATTTGAAATCCAGTTGCTGCTAAATTAGTTGATTCCAGCTAGCAGTGGGAAGGTTGTAAGGATCCAACAATTAGCTCCAAATGCTAATTGATTGGATAATAACAATTAACTTCAAATGATCCAGATTGGATAAACTGACCATCATTCTGGACTTGATCAATACCCCTGCTGCAAATGCACATGGATAAATGTCAGGTGAGGCTATAAGTTTCAGCTGGGATTACCACCATTTCCTTGCTTAATGACAATTACTGTTGAGACATTTAGATCAGACACCACAGGGTAAATGTTACCTGTGGAGCTGTACCTAAAGAAGAGGTAGGGAGAGAGGTTCATGGTAGAAGGAAAAAAAAACAGAATTATGCATGGATTGGTAAAGTATATTAGAACTTCAATTCACTATCAATTGCTGATTAATTAAACTATCATATTAACATGATCATTGATCTGATTGAATCCATGTGCTCTCCATTTGGAAAGACAGCCATTGTCAAGTGAAAAAAACACTTGAAGGCACTTTATAGAAAGCTGGTGTTTAATTTAGTGAGCGCAGAGGATAGTAAAGAGAGGAGAAAAAAAAAAGTGTGTTGCTTTTCAAGCACTATGCCACACTGCGCAAAGCTACTGAAATTCTTTAATTGAGATAGTGATACTTAGTGGCTAGAATATAAATTAGATTTTTAAATCAAGTGACTTTATGAATTTTTCAAAGTATGTTGCAGTTTGTGGATTTATTTGAAAATTAAGAAGCTGTATTAGATATTGCCCTTTCCTCAAAGTAACTAGGGGGATTTGTGGAATTTTGTTATACAGAATATCTGAACCTGATTATCTTTCCTTGTTCCTATGAATTCTTACACACCCCACTTCATTTGTTACTCAATTCTGGGTATAAGGTATTTACGTTGAGGACAACTTAAGGGAAAGAAATTCTGTTCTTCTTTTGGGAAATGGAAAAGGCCTTCTTTAGGTTTATAGAGTCAGACAGCATAGAAACAGACCCTTGGGTCCAACTTGTCCATGCTGACCAGGTTTCCCAAACTTAACTAGCCCTGATTGCCTGCTTTTGGCACATATCCCTTTTGCTATTCATGAACCTGTCCAAATAGCTTTTAAATGTTGTACCTGCATCTGGCAGCTTGTTCTATGTACACAGTGTCCTCTTTGTGGAAAAAGTTGCCCTTCAGGTCCCTTTCAAATTGTTCACCTCTCATGTTATGCTTTCTAGTTTTGGACTCCCCTACCCTGGGGAAAGGCCTTTGCTATTCACCTTATCTATGACCTTCATGATTTTATAAGGTCACCCCTCAGCCCCCAGTGTTCTGGAGTGGGGGGGAAAATGTCCCAACCTCCTCTTATAACTCAAATCATCCAGTCCCAATATCCTTCCTCTAGCAGGGTGAGCAGAACTGTATGTAGGACTCCAGAATTAGCCTCCCCAGCATCCTGTACAGCTGCAACATGCTGTCCCAACTCTTATTTCAATACTGTGATCAATGAAGGCAAGTGTGTCAAATGCCTTCTTCACCACCCTGTCTACTCGTGATGCCATTTTCAAGGAACAATGAAACTGAACCCGTAAGTCTCCTTGTTTGGCAACACTCCCTATGGCCCTACCAGTAATCATTAACTGTATAAGTCCTACCCTGGTTTGTTTTACCAAAATACAATACCTTTTATTTATCTAAATTAAACTCCATCTGCTGCTCCTCAACCCATTGGCTGAGCCGATCATGATCCCAATGTACTCTGAGATAACCTTCTTCACTGTCTACTATACCGCCACTTTTAGTATCATTTGCAAACTTGCTAACCATAGCTCCTATATTCACATCTAAATCATTTATATAAATGACAAAAAGCAGTGAACCCAGCCCTGATCCTTGTGCCATACTGCTGGTCATATGCCTCCAGTCTGTAAAATAAACCTCCACCATTACCCTCTGTCTCCAATCTTCAAGCCAATTTTGTATTCAATTGGCCAGCTTCCCCAGATCCCATGTGATCTAACCTTACTAACCAGTCAATCTTGCAGAACCTTGTCAAAGGCATTGCTAAAGTCCATGCCTATTGGTCTACCCTTGTCTATTTTTTTGGTCATGTCCTCAAAATAAAAAAAAAAGCAATCAAGTTAGTGAGACACGATTTCCCACACACAAAGCCATGTTGACAATTCCTAAGAGATAGTAAGAACTGCCGATGCTAGAGTCAGAGATAACAGTGTGGAGCTGGAGAAGCACAGCAGGCCAGGCAGCATCAGAGGAGCAGGAAAGCTGACATTTCGGGTCGGGACCCTTCTTCAGAAATTGGGGTGGGGAAGGGGGCTCTGAAATAAATAGAGAGAGGAGAGGTGGGGTTGGGAAAGATAGGTGGGATGGTGATAGGTGAGTGCAGGTAGGCAGTGGTGAGTGAGGTGGAAGGAGCGGATAGGTGGGAGAGAAAGAGATAACAAGGTGTGGAACTGGATGAACACAGCAGGCCAGGC
>NC_063341.1:30441661-30497489 GCF_021869965.1 Rhincodon typus | reverse complement strand
TTCCTGCTCCTCTGATGCTGCTTGGCCTGCTGTGTTCATCCAGCTCCACACCTTGTTATCTCAGACTCCAGCATCGGCAGTTCCTACTCTCTAGGTGGGAGAGAAGATGGACGGATTGTGTCAGGTCAAGGAGGCGGGAATGAGAGGCAGGGTTGGTCATGGGATGACGCTGGGGGTGGGGAGATTTTGAAACTGGTAAAATCCACATTTAGACCATTGGACTGTAGGCTCCCAAGGCGGAATATGAGGTGCTGTTCCTCCAGTTTGCAGGTGGCATTATTGTGACACTGGAGGAGGCCCAGGATGGACATGTCACCCAGGGAATGGGAGGGGGAGTTGAAATGATTCGCAACCGGAAGGTGTTGTCGTTTGTCGTGAACAGAGCGCAGGTGCTCTACAAAGCGGTCTCCGAGCCTCTGCTTGGTCTCACCAATGTAGAGGAGGCTACATCGGGAACAACAGATGCAGTAGACCACATTAGTGGATGTGTAGGTGAGCATCTGTCTGATGTGTAAGGTTTTTTTGGGTCCTGGGATGGAGGTGTAGGGGCAGGGGTCGCACCGGTGGGGCTAGTGGGGAGTGGGGAGCAGACAAGGGAGTCGCAGAGAGAGCGGTCCCTACGGAAGGCAGATAGGGGTGGGGAGGGAAATATATCCTTGGTTGTGGGGTCAGATTGCAGGTGGTGGAGAATGATGTGTTGAATCCAGAGGTTAGTGGGGTGATATGTGAGGACAAGTGGGATTCTGTCTTTGTTTTTGTTGCAGGGAGGGGATGTGAGGCCAGAGGCACGGGAAACGCAAGAGATGCAGTTGAGAGGATTTTTGACCACTGAAGGGGGGAAGTTGCGGTCCTTGAAATAGGAGGATATCTGGGATGTTCGGGAGTGGAATGCCCCATCTTAGGAGCAGAGACAGAGGAATTGGGAGTAGGATTGCATTCTTGCAGGAGCATGGGTGAGAGGAGGTGTAGTCTAGGTAGCAGTAGGAGTCGGTGGGCTTGAAATAGATATCAGTTTCAAGTATCCTAATCAGTCCTTGTCTTTCCAAATGCATGTGTATTCTGTACCTCAGAATCTCCTCCAACTTACCTACCACTGATGTCAGGCTCACCGGTCTACAGTTCCCTGGTTTTTCTTTTTAGACTTTCTTAAATAAAAGCATAACATTAGCCATACTCTAGTCTTCTGACACCTCACCAGTGGCTGCATGTGATATAAATATCTCTGCTAGAGGCCCTACAATTTCTTCCCTAGCTTCCAGCATTGTCCTAGGATACACTTGATCAGGTCCCGAGATTTATCTACCTTTACGCATTTTAAGACATCCAGCACCACCTCTTGTGTAATGTGAACTCCTTTCAAGACATCACTATTTATTTTCCCAGTTTCCCTAGCTTCCATGTCTTTCTCCACAGTAAATACTGAGGCAAAATGTTCATTTAGTATTTCATCCACCTCCGGTGGTTCCACACATAAATAGCCTCATTGATTCCCTCCCTAGTTACTCTTTTGCCCCTAATATACTCGCAGAATCTCTTTGGATTCTTCATCTCCATCTTGTATCCCCTTTTTACCTTCCTGGTTTCCTTCTTGAATGCCTATGTACTCCCTCTATATTACTCAAGGGATTCACTTTAATTCCACTTGTCTATAAACTGTCATATGCAGCCTTCTTTATTTTGACCAGAGCCTTAATATCTTAGTCATCCAGCATTCTCTGTTCCTATTAGCCTTGCCCTTCGCTCTAACAGGGGCATATTGTCTCTGAACTCTTGTGATCTCACTTTTGAAAGCTTCCAACCTACCAGTCATCCCTCTACCTGTGAATAGCCTACCCCAATCAAAGTTTGAAAGTTCCTGCCTAATACTGTCAAAATTGGACTTGCTCCAAGGTAGATCTTTAATACGAGGCCTTCCTCTCCCATAACTATTTTTAAAAGTCATAGAATTATTGTCACTGGTCCCAAAGTGCTCCCTACAAACACCTCCGTCACTTGCCCTACCTTATTTCCTAAGAGAAGGTTGAGTTTTGCTCCTTGTCTAGTAACTACACATGCATATTGATAAAGAAAGTTTTCTTGAGAACACTTCATTCTTGCATGTGTTTTTCAAGATTCTGAATTTAAATTGGAGCAAAGGCAGGAATCCATTTCAAAGCTGCACAATTAATGGCCATTTAATTTTAAGTACCATGAGGGTATGTTCTTTTCCAAGGTCCTTCATAAATATGTATACTTTGGCCTTGTACCACTGTTATTGTGTTTTTTTAAACTTGACATAAGTATACTTTTTCAAGGGGAGAAAAAACTCAACTGTTTCACAAAGGATGAAAGGATTGAAACAGTCAGCTGGGCAACTTTGGGTATAAAACATTCCCACAGATCAAAGTAATATGTTTGGTATATTGTGAATGGACAAATAGATAATCTGTTATCATTTTATCCATACTGAATGCAATTATATGGTAGTTTATTGGCTTTGAGTTCTTTAAAGTTTCTATTGTTCATTGTGATATCAAATTGTGCTAATGACAATAAAAATTGCAAACTGAAGTCTCCCAAATTAATTCTGCGTCTTCAAATTTTCAAATTGACATTCTAAAAGGATTAAGTTCAGTATTTCTACCATTAGAAGCTTACTAATACTTAACCCAGGTAATTATCTTTCATAAATTAACAGACAGTGTGAATGTCTGTAATAAGGACCACCATAACCAAATCAATTCATATCTTTTTCTGACAGGTGTACATCAAACTATTCCATCATAGCAACAAGCAGTGACCACTGAGGCTATATATTTCCTTCTTACATCTAGGAAGTCTGGATGCAATTGGAGCACCTTCACTGATACTGGTTGCGTTCAGTCATGATAAACTAGAAGGGTGGTTACGTGTACATTTGATCTAGAGGTAACTGAAGGAAAGTGATATGTTTTTTAATTGACCTATTCAGGCATGTTCACCCTTGGAGCAGGTGGTACTTGAAATTGAGCTCCCTGCCCCAGAGATAGGGACATTACCACTGAGCCTGTGGCAGTTGTACTTTAGTTTTGACTGAATAGGCATCAGCAAATCAAGAAAGACTATTCATCCAGTTTGACAGAGCAATAAGGTGGATTGACAGTACTGAAAACAGTAGAGGTATTGAACATTTGTCAGTCATGTGTTTTTCTCACCACAGATGCTGCCAGACATGCAGAGTTGCTCCAACACTTTGTTTCTATTTCTGTATTTTCTAATTGCAGTACTTTGCTTTAATTTTATTGAATTCGAGGATGTCATCTGTAATGAACTAAGGCTATTTAAGGACTGTAGGAGAAAACTGATTTGGAAAGATTCAGACAGGGAGCAGTGAGAAAACTGCACACAGATCTGGGAAAGCTCTACATTTAAGGACTTGAGAGGAATATATGTTTGGAGACTGAACAGTGGTTTGTAAGTGCAGAGGAACTAAAAGTCTGTTTCAATTAAGAAAGGAACGAGATAGAACCTGAATAGGCTGATCTAGTTATTATTTTAATTGCCATGGATCCAGGAAGACTAGTAGATTGAGACACAAGAGGTGGGTCTCATGGACACAATGATTTTGGAGAGAGTGTGAAAGGAAGTAGAACCTGGTTAAAAGCTAACGCAGATGAAACACTGGAATTGTTTGGGAAATGGGAAGGAGAGAATATGGCAGAAGCTTTAGAGTAGATTGTCTCAATATTAGTAATACTGAAGTCCGTGATTTCCTTACACTTGTTGGAAGTGTGTGTGCAGAAGAGGGAGGAATAAGATGTTTAGGGAAATGTTGATTGTGGAGAAAGTAAGCCAGGAGATGTCTTTACATTCAGGATGTTCCTGGGATAATGAACGGTTTTGAAAGAGGATTGTTAAATTGATAGTGTTTGTTAGGATCCGACCAGATCTGTCATTGGAAGATAATAACAAGTTGGACCAGATAAGGTAAGTTCCGGCTGGCCCCTACATTGTCCGCACTCTACAAACTTAAAGTCATCTAAAACTCTGCTGCCTGTGTTTTAACTTGTAACAAGTCTCATTCTTGTATCACCTCTGAGCACTCACCTGCAATTGCCTCCCAGTCGAGCAATATTTTTATTTTAACATTCTTGTTCTTTTGAAACCCCTGCTTGATCTCAATTCTTTTACCCTATATCTGAAATTTCCCTCAGTTGCACAACCCTCCGAGATATGTGCTCCTCTAATTCTGGCCTCTTGGGCATCTCTGACTTTAATTGCTCCATCATTGGTGGCCTTGACTTCAGTTGTCCAGGCCCCAAGCCCTGGAGTTCCCTCCCTACAACCTTCCAGCCCTATATCTCACTTTTCTCCTTTTAAGACACCCCTTAAAATCTATCTCTTTGACCGAGCTTCTGATTATCTGATCTAATATCTCCTTACATGGATGCTTAATAAACATCCCAAGGTACTTCACAGGATGATTAATACATTTTAAATGTGGCTGTATGAAATCAAGTCTTTTCTCAATCTCGGCCCTTGGATTTGCGAAAATGAGACTTGGAGAATTATAACTAACGTGGAAAATATTGTGAGGATTCATCCTACAACATCTCAGCATGGTGTAAGACCTTCTGGTAGATTTCCTATCACCACCTTTTCCTGGTAGGGATCTGTAGGGTTTATTAGTGTTGTGGAGGAAAACCAATTGGTTTCCCAATGAGAATGGGCT
The DNA here is from genome assembly GCF_021869965.1 of Rhincodon typus. Classification (NCBI taxonomy): domain Eukaryota; kingdom Metazoa; phylum Chordata; class Chondrichthyes; order Orectolobiformes; family Rhincodontidae; genus Rhincodon; species Rhincodon typus. The sequence continues at coordinate 30,492,799 of NC_063341.1, read as the reverse complement.
CATATCTTGAACAAGATGTGGTTTAATGCTTCATAGTAACTAGTTTTGTGTCGTGTTGGTAAAATAGATATTGGCCAGGATATTCTCATTTCTTAAAGTGTGAGGATGAATGTGCTGGGTGGGACTAACACGCTGCATGCACCAGCGAGACTACAGATGGTTCTGCTACAATGCATGTTCCAGCAACGCGAATTGGTTATAATGTGAATGACGAATAAGGGAACACTATTTCTAAAACATAAACTTGTGTTGGTTATGACATGATTCCATCGTTGCGCGAAGGACTATGTGTCAACATCACATGATTGTTTTGCAGGCTTTGTCCTGAATATGCGCAACCTTGAAAGATTAACTTAAGTCTACTCTCGGCATCTACTTTAGGCCAAGCGAAAAATGTTGGATGATGGGGCAATTTTTTTCTGACCTTATTGTTAATGTTTTTAGAAAGCATTGCAGGAAAAAAACATTTGGATTTCAAGATTCTCCTCATCCTGGATAATGTGCTGAGCCATTCTACCACCATGTGTGAGCTTTCTGTTAACAAAGTGCTATTTCTACACCCAAACACAACTTCTCTCCTTCAACCCATGGACCAAGATGCAATAGCCGCTTTTAAAGCTTATTATTTTAAGGCACACATTTAAGAGGCTGATTGTAGCCACTGAGGGGGATAAGGACAGTGTTCTTCAATTCTGGAAGAGCTTTAACATCAAGAATGCAATTGACATTATTGTGGAGACCTGGGTATGATGTCAGTAAGGACTGCTTGCAGGCAGTTTGATGGAAGCTTCTCCCAGAAGTTTTTCAAGATTTTAAACCCTTTGATCTATCAGAGGAGCTCTCAAGAATCAAAGAATATTGTGTTGATTTTGCAAAGCAAGTTGGATTTGAAGAAGTGGAGAGTGAGGATGTTGAAGAGCTGCTTGAGTCCCACTGTGAAGACCTCTCTACAGCTGATCTATAACTTGTCACTGAGGGGGAAATGAAAGCTGGAGATGAAGAAGATGAAGTCCAGGATGCAACACCACAGGAGCTTTCCACATCAGTTTTGTCCTCTATCATGAGGGAAATTGAGAAGCAGTTGCAGCTCTTGGAGGACAATGATTACCATGCAGAACACAGCAGGGTAGCAGTTTGACACTCTATGAACAGCTTCTTCATGAAAAAAGGTAAAAGGGCAAAGCAGCAAAAACTGGATGTCTTTTTTTTAAGCCAATTCCCAAGAAACAGTCAGAAGACAATGAACCAAGCCATCCACTTCTGAATTAACTGCACCTGAAAGTGATGATAACGACTCTCAGCCCCTGCTTTAACAACAGAGCAGCCTCAAACCTCCTCCCCCATCAAGTCATCTTGACATTTTTTCCCCAAGGTAAGGTGTTTAAATTTACTTTTATTTCATTATTAGCTATGAATTAAACATTTATTCAAATTGTGCGATCCTTTTGTGTTAGGCTTTTGAGTGAGATTTTTTTTTGGTGATCTGCCCCTAACCCCACTTTTCCCATAGGCCCCGTTATTTCTATAGCGTGATTTTCTATAATGCGATGTTGCGCAGGAACGCAACTATCACATTATAGCAGAACCCACTGTACTCACTATTGCCTAACTATCATTGAGGCCCCTGCTGGTGTAGTGGTAATGTCCCTGCTCCTGGGCCAGAAGGCCTGGGTTCCAGTCCCACCTGGTTGTTGTGAAGTGTTTTATAACATCTCTGAACAGGCTGATGGAAAAAGTAGCCAGGTGATGGTTGTTAAATGTTATCTAGGGGACTAGCAATACCACACCACAACCACCGCCTCCCCACCAACCTTGAGAATACTTGGTAATGTTGACCAGAATACTGGTAGAAACTTACCTGCCTATCAGTTAATTAGTTGCTGTTGAGCTGTGAAACATGCCACTGCCAGCTGCCTCAACATTGGTGTGTCAGGTCAAGAGAAACTGCCAGCTTCTGAATCCCGAAAACTGCAACTCAAGACCTAGTCCAGTGGAGGATCCAAGAGCAAAAAACTAAGTCTTTCATTTTCTTCTCTTGGTTGGAGTCTACAGATTGATTGTCCCCCAGTGAGAGGCAAGGGAGGTTCTCCTTCAAACTTAGCAGCCGGGTCACCTTGGTTTCTCAGTCAGAAAACCAGAAAGCCTCCTCTTCTGATGGGAGGGCAAATATTGAGGAGATGGCAAGTTGAGGCCACTAAATGTCTATTAATGATCATTTAAGAGCCTTAATTCTTGGCATGCAGAGAAAGCCACCCATGGATGGTTTTGCCCAACATTTAATTGTTGAGCTTCTCTCCAGGGCAAACACAACTCAAACAAACCAAACTCCCTGCCTTTCTCAACATCCCCAGGAAGGTGAAATCTGTCCATTGTTAGCAAGACCACAAGGGAGACTTCATTGAGTCTTACCTTTCAAGATCCAAATCATGTCTCTGGCTTCACAAATTCAGGCAGTCTGGAACATTCCATAGGGTGGCATGGTGGCTCAGTGGTTAGCACTGCTGCCTCACAGCCCCAGGGACCCGGGTTCGATTCCAACCTTGGGTAACTGTCTGTGTGGAGTTTGCACATTCTCCCCGTGTCTGCGTGAGTTTCCTCTGGGTGCGTCGGTTTCCTCCCACAGTCCAAAGATTTGCAGGCTAGGTGGATTGGCCATGCTAAATTGCCCGTAGTCTTCAGCAATGTGTAGATTAGGTGGGTTGGGTCTGGGTGGGATGCTCTGTGGGTTGGTGTGGATTAGTTGGGCCGAAGGGCCTGTTTCCACACTGTAGGGATTCTATGATTCGCTATTTTTCCAGAATGTGTTCTCTTTGAACTTTGGAATATTGGTCAGTCTCTGAGTTGAATGTTGATTTTGATTTGTACTTGACGGTGTTAAGCTCTTTAAACTGAAGTCCATTAATTTCTTAGATTTCCTTCAGAGGATTTATTTCTTGCTAAAATAGATAATTACTCAATTGTGATATCTAGAGGACGTTTTAATCTCACAACCTATTGAAACAGGTACATTTCTTTTCCTTTTGTGGTATCCTGGATCTCTGGACCAGGTATTTCTTCTTGACATGACGTGTCTTGAATCTGTGGACACCAGTCACTCCTGAGTGGTGGTTTCTATGGAATTACATACACATCCCCTTCAATTTGTGTGAGCAGATGGTTATTTTCAATCCACTGCCAAATCTATGGTTGTGTGTGGAGACACTTAGTTCAATTTGAATGTGAATACAGGAGGTATGGTTACCGAGTTTGCAGACAAACCAAAATTGGTGCAGTTGCCAGTGAAGAAGGTTACTTTAGAGTACAATAGGACCTTGGTAAAGGAGTGGCAGATGGAGTTTAATTTAGATAAACGTGAGGTTCATTTTAGTAAGGCAAATCAGGGCAGGACTTGTACGCTTAATCTTAGCATCCGGGGAGTGTTGCCAAACAAAGAGACCTTGGCGCGCAGGTTCATAGTTTCTTGAAGGTGAAGTCACAGGCAGACAGTTATGAAGAAGGTGTTTGGTATGCTTGTCTTTATTGGTGAGTGCATTGAGTTGGTATGTCATGTTGCAGCTGTACTGGACTTTGGTTCGGCCACTTTTGGAGTATTGCATTCATTTCTGTTCTCCCTGCTACAGGAAAGAGGTTGTGAAACTTGAAAGGATTCAGAAAAGATTTCCAAGGATGTTGCTGGGGATGGAGGGTTTGAGCCATAGGGAGAGGCTGAATAGGCTGGGGATATTTTCCCTGGACCCTCAGAAGGGTCACCAGACCCAAAATGTTAACTCTGATTTTTCTTCATAATTGATACCAGACTGCTTTTGTTTCTGATTTACAACATTCACCGTTCTTTTGGGTTTTATTTAGCTATCTTAACCAATTAGTTACTCTTGTTTGTGGATCCAGGTTGTAAGCTGTGCAACTGCAGAATATTAGTAGGAGCATGACTCTTACCTGAATTTCCTCCCCTGAAGCCTAGTTGTACTGAGGTCAGAAGCATTGCTTGAAACTCCAAGTTACCAAAAAGAAAACAAATTCAAAAAGAATAATAATGCAAAACAGATTGGGGCTATTTTCCCTGGAGCTTTAGAGGCTGAGGGGTGACCTCCTAGATATTTATAAAATCATGAGGGGCATGGATAGGGTAAATAGACAAGGTCTTTTCCTTGGGGTGGGGGAGTCCAAAACCAGAGGGCATAGGTTTAAGGTGAGAGGGGCAAGATTTAAAAGGGACCAAAAGGGCAACTTCTTCACGCAGAGGGTGGTGCATGTATGGAACGAGCTGCCAGAGGAGGTGGAGGCTGGTACAATTACTATGCTTAAAAGGCATCTGGATGGGTATATGAATAGGAAGGGTTGAGAGGGATATGGGCCGTATGCTAGCAAATGGGACTAGATTAATTTAGGACACCTGGTCAGCATGGCCGAGTTGGACTGAAGGGTCTGTGCCTGTGCTGTACAATTCTGATTCTAACTTGTCCACAAAGTTTGATTTTAGCACTAATAGTGATTGCATCATTGGTGAAGGCTTCCTCAGTCATTTAACTTGTCAATGCTTTTCGCATGGCATGATCGCTATAACTGATAGCGACAGTTATTCCCAGGAAGAATCAGAAATAAAATTTTGTTAGAACTAGCATCTTCTCAGCATCTGCTCTCAGGCTTCAGTCTGTTGTCCATCTGTGAACCAAACTGTTTTGTATTCTGAATTACATTTGTCAGAATTTATTAACAAGCTCAAGTGGGGTGTGCTGCTCTGTTGCTAAATCTTCATTTTGTGTTTCCTCGTGACCTTTTGCTGACTTCTTGCAGTCTGAACTCGCTTCAATGTTGATTGGAGGGTAAATCTTCTGCCAACCCTCTTCAGTCAGAGTTTCCATCATGCTGAAAGATGAAACAAAACTCTTAGGCCAACATAATGACTCTCGATGGATTCTGTCTTCTGTCTGGGTTTGGCTTTGAGTTTAGGAAGCCCTATGAAATCTTCTACCAGTTGTTCTTTGACTGGTTGCTCACGAAGCAATTTTTTAAAATCTGTTGTGCTGTTTGTTCCTTGACCGATGGTTTGCTGACTTTAACTGATTTCGACTTCTTCCTCGATTTGAAGAAGAATGTGTATTCACACGCATGAGAAATACTGTGTAGCAGCACTAATAATTCCCATTGCCTCATGCATTTTTCCTGAATGCGTCTACCTCGTGCAGTTTAAATATTTCCCACCTTTGCCGTTGTTTTTAAGTAATGGATATCTGACTGTTTGGTACAGCCTTAATATTCTCCTAAATTATTTCATCATTAGACTTTGCTCAGGTTTCCAATGTTCTCCATTATTGCTTTTTAATTCTGGTTTCATGACTTTCCTGAGCCTGTGACCTTGTTTTATGTTTCTGAGGTCTTTGATTTCCCTCATTGTAGCTGTACGTCATGCTTCCATGCTGTGGCAGCAATGCTTGATCTGAGCTGTAAGGTACTAACGAGCCCAACCCTAAACTGCAGCTTTTGTTTAAAAGCTTTATCTTGCTTACCTGGCGTTTCAACTTTACTCCCAGAACCTCTGACGTCCTCTTGCTCTCTAGATCAGCCTGTACATGGACAATTTCAACACGGTAATTTACATGATGCAATCTGTAACTGCCTTGGGTGACTGTTCGAGCTCCACGGAGTTCCCAGCTCTCCTTCTAATGTGCATCTCTAACCAGGTCTGAACTGCTTTTCACTATCAACTGCAGATTCTGCCATGTAGAGTATTGCTCAGTAGTTCTCCTTTTTGTAGGGTTCTTGAATGTTCAATACTTTCAGCTGCTGATTGTTTGTTTGCTCAAGCAGCTGCCTTTTAAGCTGTGTCTGAACAACCATTAGATCTCTGTAGCTGACAGCTTTTTCATGCTGCAGCTAAATGTAGTCTGCACTATTTGCTGGCATCTTTGTAAGATGAATTCTCTCCACTGCTCGTCATGGTGTAAGATCTAGCTAGTAAACTTGTTGCTAGCATCCGTTTCCCTCATTGAGACTTACCAGGAATGGTTAGCCTTGTGGTAGAGGAAAATCATTTAGCAGTCAAATGAGAATTCACTCCTGTGTTAAACCAGATGTTGTTAACATACAAAAACGCTAGGTACAAGTAACATTAGTATGATAGGCATTGCATCTAAGACTTCAATATTAGGTCTTACTTTCTTTAGGGCAGCACTGCTGCCTCACAGCGCCAGGGACCTGGGTTCAATTCCACCCTCTAGTGACTGCGTGTGGAGTTTGCACATTCTCCCCGTGTCTGCGTGGGTTTCTGCTGAGTGCTCTGATTTCCTCCCACCATCCAAACATGTGCAAGTTGGGTGGATTGGCCATGCTAAATTGCCCATAGTATTCAGGGATGTGTTCTGAGGAAGGGTCACCGGAACCGAAAAGTTAATTCTGTTTTTTCCTTCACAGATCCCGCCAGACCTGCTGAGCTTTTCCAGCAACTTTGTTTTTGTTGTGTGTGTTCAGGGATGTGTAGATTAGGTGTGTTAGCCATGGGGAATGCGAGGTCACTGGAATAGGGTAAGGGGATGGGTCTGGGTCTGGGTCTGGGTGGGATGCTCTTAAGAGGGTGGGTGTGGACCTGTTGGGCTGGACAGCCTGTTTTCACACTGTAGGGGATTCTAAGAATCTACCAAATCCATGTAATGTCATGTTGGGTGGTGGCATTTGTAGCTGGGTCTGTTGGCAGTGGGTTTTGAATGCCTCAGCTCAATTCCAGCAAGGTGAGGGAGCTCAGGCCCAGTAGACAGTGGAGGACTGGTCAGATTAGGTCCAGCGAGGGGTAAGGTTGGGTCTGGGGACTTAATCCGATCTGGGTCATTGGCTGTGGTGTGGAAAAGAGATGTGAGGTCAGATGGTCCAGTGATGGGAGAAAGAGGGTCAGAACCTGTGGAGGGGGCTAGAGGATTCCGTTCCTGTAGTATGGGGTGTATAAGGGAACTTGAAGTATAATTCAGGGTGTGTGAAGTAAGTACAGGTTCTGCGTATAATAGTTTAACACCTCAGTACCCATGTATTTAATAGTCTAAGTATTCTTCCTGAGTAACAGTTTAATTTCATGAGCACCCTCCAAAGTCTCTGATTTTTTTTTAAATTGAGACTTTTTGCTGGATTCTAGTGTGGAGGAATTGCCTGTTTGGAAATTCATTTTCCCAGGCAATTCCTTCATGTGCCAAGGTGAGATGATACAATGTCCCCAGGCACAATGTCCCATATATGTTGGAATAACTTCAGTGTGGCCAATGGCAAATTTGCCCCATTTGAGAGTTTGTTTTTCTTTTGGTGAATGGTTTGGGGAATTTGAATTGAATGCTATCCTTTGAGAGGAACTGAACATGTAAAACTGAAGCATAAACACCCTTTTTAAAAAGGCATTGGTGAAACCACACCTCAAATACTGTGCGCAGTTGAAAGAATATAAATGCATTGGATGGATCCCCAATGAGCTCAATGCACTTCATGTTCACTTTGAACAGAAGGTCAGTGAAATAATGTCACCTGCCCTGACAGCGTGCACCTGTACCCATAGTCACCACTGCAGACGTTAGATTGGTCAGCTTAAAGGTGAACCCACAGAAAGTCCCCAGCCTTGCTCTCAGATCCTGTGTGGTCCAGCTATCAGGAGTATTTGCAGATATCTTTAATCTCTCCTTACTCTGATATGAGGTTCCCACCTGTTTCAAGAAGACCATTATCATCCAGGTGGTAAAATGTGTTAATAAGTACCACCCAGAGGCTCTGATATCCACCTTTATGAAGTGCTTCAAGAGGTTCGTCATGACACACATCAACGGCAGCCTCCCAGATTGCCATGATCAGCTACAGCTCACCTACTGTCACAGTAGGTCCATGGTAGATGCCATCTCCCTGGTGCTGCACTCATTCCTGGAACATCTGAATAACCAGCACACCTACATCAGGTTTCTATTTATTGACTTTAGCTCCGCCTTCCACACCATAACTCTGACAAAACTCCTCTCCAAACTCAGACCTAGGACTCTGCTCCCTGACTTTCTACAACTGGATCCTCGACTTGCTGCCCTGCAGACTGCAATCAGTAAGGATAGATGACAACACCTTCTCAACGATAATCCTTAACGCTGGTGCTCCACAAGGCTGCATACTCAGCCCCTTAATATACTCCTTAATCACACATGACTGTGTGGCCATATTCAGCTCCAACTACATTTTACAAATTTGGTGATGACACTACCATAGTAGGTTGGATCTCAAGCAATGAAAGGTCACTGTACAGGAAGAGGGAGCTTAGCTTAGTGGCATGGTGTAAAGATGACAATTTCTCCTGCAATGTCAGGAAAATGAAAGAGCTAGTCATCCACTTCAGAAAGTGACGTGGAGGACACGGCCCTGTCTGTATCAATGGTGCTGAGAAGGAGGTGGTTGGGAGCGTCAAGTTCCTAGGAGCAAATATCACCAACGATCTATCCTGGTCGATCCACCTCAACGCTACAGTCAAGAAAGCACATCAACACCTGTACGTTCTCAGAAGGCTAAGAAAGTTTGCCATGCCCACAATGATACTTGTCATTTTTTTTTAATATATAGATGCACCATAGAAAGCATCCTATCCATATGCATCACAACTTGATATGGCAATGGCTCTGCCCAAGACTGCAAGAAATTAGGGTTGTAAAGGCAGTCCAGTTCATCACACAAACCAGCCTTCAATCCATTGACTCTGTCTCGACTTCCTACTGCCTTGGAAAAGCAGCCAACATAATCAAAGACCCCACACCACTGCCCCCATCCCCAATCCTGGTTATACTGTCCACCACCCTCTTCCATTGGGCAGAAGATAAAATCTTGAATTTGTACAGGTATTCAAAAACATTTTCTTCCCCACTGCTATCAGGCTAATGAACAGACTCCTTCTATATTAGAGTTGATTTTTCTCTGCACCTTCTATAGCTGTAACACTATATTCTGCATTCTGTATTTATGTAAGGTATGATTTCTGGTTAGCATGCAATACAATACTTTTCATGGTATCTTGGTACATGTGACAATAATAAATCAAATTAATGAGTTTTACTAGACTGATACCAAACTCATCCTGGTTTTCTTAAGATGAAAAGATAGACATATTGGGCTTGTTACAACTAGAGTTAAGAGTGAGTGCAGTCTATAAAGACATGACAAGATAGGTATCCTAAACATGCTTTGTCTTGGGTCCAGAACTATGGAGCACTATTTCAAAATTAATGATTGCCACTTTAGGATCGAGGTGAGGAGGTTTTTTTTAAAGGAAATCAAAAGGAAAATAGAATTTGAAAAGCAAACAGGTATGCCATGATCTTATTGAACGATATAGTTGGCTGAGATGTCAAATGACTGGCTTCTGATCCTAATTCATTTTTATGTATGTTCATATTCACTTGGGTATGCTTGGATTGTAAATAGGCGAGAATATTAGCAAGCCCAATGTTAAAGGTTTTGTGGTTTGATTAAATTGTTCTGTAGATGTTGGGGGAGAATTCTTGGAGCATTTTTATGTCCATTTTGGCACAGGTATAATATTCTTTCTTCCTAATCAAAAGTCATGGGTGACAGGCTGCTGCTGTTTCACATGGGATTTGTCTCCATCCCAGATGCTCCCCGTCAACAGATTCAGGATGATTTTTGTAATACTGTTCTCCCAACAGTTGCCCGTTTACAGTGGGATGATGCTAGATCTGAATAATAACTAATTAAATATGTGTCTAACAGTAGAGAAGAATGCGATGCTGGAACAATAAAATCTGCTTCCTGTGTCAAAGTAATTATGGGGCTGGTTTCTAACTGCGGTGTTTCAAAAAAAAAGTTTCCTGTTATTGTATTCTGATTAGACTCGGTCTTTAGAAATGACTGCCGTCTTCCTGTTACTAAAAAGCAAAAATAATCCATTGAAAAGTACTCCACTAAATCTTTGATCAAATGGGCATGGATTAGGCAACGTGAAGTAGGTAGTATTTGATTTATTGCCTGAATCTAAACTGAACCTTGGCATGGATGCCTCTGTAAAACAAACTCTGCCCCAACTCATGTAAGGGGAAACGAGAAAACCCATTGAAATAAGGAAAAGGTTTTTGAGCCTTCACTGACCCAGACTTTAAAGTGGTGGAGGGAACTGAAAAAAGTGTCACTGGACCTGAAATCTTAACTGTGCTTTCTCTCTACTGATGCTGCCAGACCTGCTGAGTTTCTCCAGCAATTTCTGTTTTTTTTTGTTTATATAAAATTCAAATCCATGTTGCCATTAAACTGCACATATTCCAAGTTGGAGATACAAACCGATCTTGTTCCTTATGTTTATAATTTGCTCACAAATTCAACAACAGTATGAAAAGCAACACCTTCTAATTTTTGGAATCATAAAATCCATACAGAACAAATCAGTCAATAAGAAGTACACATACCTGAGTAACCTGGGATTTATGGACCAGCTTGATGAGGCTTGGGACCACATGCAATTTTGTAATCCCTGTTGTAATTAATACATTGAAATTAATCATTAGCAGCAGCATTTCCTTTTAAAATAATTCCCAAATTGGTTCAGAAGCATAAGTACTCCAAAATAATTGAGCAATGATTTAACTGATTGAGTCTGTGACAATTCAAAATATCCTACCTCCATCAATAGGATATGCTCATGGCTCCATCAGAGGACCATTCAATAATGCCAGGGTAACAGCATCACTGTGTTACACAACATTCACATGCAGCACTTTGGAGTGGATGAAGATAGGAATAGGGTCCCTGGAGGATACTAACTTTTTTTACTTTCATAATACTCTGGCTGATTGAAATCCATTTGTTCCCCACAAACTAAGGGAAGAACAGGGAGATCAACTTTTCAGAGATAGTAGGAACTGCAGATGCTGGAGAATCTGAGATAACAAGGTGTACAGCTGGATGAACACAGTAGGCCAAGCAGCATCAGAGGAGCAGGAAAGCTGACGTTTCGGGCCTAGATCCTTCTTCAGAAAAAATCTTTTTTCTGAAATGCGCATTTTCTTTCAGAATGCTTTCCAATTAATTAAAATTCCTCCAATACAATATCCACTTAATAAGTTAAAGGTATATTTCACTTCTTTTGCATAATAAAAGCTTAACATCCAGGTGAATTACTTTATAAGGGAGGTGTAGACTTTAAGGCTTAAATGGAAGTTTATTATTTTAAAAAATGAACAGCATTATCATAATTATCAGCTGTGTTAGAGCTTTGAGCTGCTGATCCTAAATCAAAGTTTTGGTTCATTACTCTGCTTTTTCCAGGGGCATGAAGTGTCATTGTTAATAGGGAAAAGCTAATTCCATCTCAGGGTTACTGGTTAATTTTAATCAGTATCAACTTCAGACCCAGTTCGGAAACAATATAGATCAGATGGATTGGTAGGAAATATGTGATAAGCTGAATATATTTGCAGCATGTTTTATTTGTGCTAAGCATTACCAAGTCACTCCCATTCTGATCCAGAGTTTCTCTTTCTGTTAAAATGAAAAGAATCACATTTTTACTCCAGCATCGGCAGTTCTTACTATCTCTGACATTTTAGAGGATGTAACTTTCTGTTGGTGATGTTACCTGAATGGCTCTGGAGTGAAAGATACCCCAAAAAAAACTTAATTTTTTTTTAATAGATGCAGGGTACATTACTCAATCCAGAATCCTTTTCAGATATTTAAACATCAGTCCTAAAGTTTTTACAGCATGGAAAGGGGGCCTTCAGCCCATTGTGTCCATGCCAGTCAGGCTATTCTAATCCAAGCATAGAAAACAATCTGTCCTAGTCCCATTTTCCAGCTCTTGGCCTGTAGCCTTGTATGCTATTGCATTTCAAGTGTTCATTAAAACCATTCTTAAATGTCTTGAAGGTTCTTACCTCTTCCCATCATTTTTGGACAGTAAGTTCCAGATACCCACAGTGCTCTGGGTGAGAAAAAAATTCCTTCAAATCCCCTCAAGCCACCTGATCCTTGCCTTAAAACTGCGTCCCTGCTTTTGCCTCCTCCCACTCCCTACTAAGGGGAAAGATTTCTCCCTATCTACTCTTAACTGTGTCCCTCAGAACTTTGTACACCTCAATCAGATCACCTGTCAGCCTTCTCTGCCTCAAGGAAAACAACCCCAGCCTAACTAAAACAAACTGGGAATGCTGGAGAAACTGAGCACTTATTGGCCGCATCTGTGCAGAGAGGAAGTGTTAACGTTGAGTCGAGTATGATTTCTTCAGAACTATGTAATCTATTCAACCTATCTAGTCTCTCTTCACAGCTGAATCACTCCAGCCCAGGCAACATTTTGAATCTTTCCTGCACCCTCTCATCACATCCTTCCTATAGTGTGGCAACCAGAACTGTACAGTGGCCTAACTAACATTCTATACAGATAAATCATAACCTTAATACTATTGTATTCAAAGCCTTGACTAATAAAGTCCCAAGACCTCCTTAACCACCTATCTCGCTATCCTGCTGGCTTCAATAATCAACGGATTTATGCACCAAGGTGCCTCTGGTCCTCTACTTAGATTTTAGATTTTATTGTTACCTGTGCTCAAATACAAAATTACAGGAGTACAGTGAAAAGTGTATAATGTTACCACGAATGGTGCCATCTTAGGTACCAAGGTACCTATGTACAAAAAAACTTGGGTACAAATTAGTAAGAGAAATGAGAGTTAAAAAAACTTCTGAAGTCCTTCCTAGAGTACGTTCAATGTGTACTCCTTTGCTGTTGTTAGTCCTTCCAAAACTCATCTTTATTATTTCAATTTAAATTGTATTTGCCACTGTTCAGCCCATCTGACCAGCCTGTCTGTTGTCCTGTAATCTAAGGCTTTTGTCCTTGTAGTTACACATCCACCAGTTTGTCATCTGCAACCTTATTGATCATACGTCCTACATTCATGTCAAATTAAAGTACATCACAAGCAGCAGGGGACACAGCACTAAACTCTGTGTGGTATGCTACTGGATGCAGGCTTCCAGTCAGACAAACACCCTTCAACCATCATGCTTTTGTTTTCTATCACTAAGTAAATTTTGCATCCAATTTGACAAATTACTCTGGATCCCATTGGCTATTAACCTCTTAACCAGTCTGCCATGTGACATCTTGTCAAAAGCATTCCTAAAGTCTACATAGACCACATCAACCTACACAATCATCCATCTCCTCAGAGAATTGTCAAATTTGTCAGACTTCATCTGCTCTTTACAAAGCCATGATGACTATTCTTGATTAATCCTTTCCTCTTCCAAGTGGAGATTAATTCTGTTTGTCAATTTTTTTCCAATCATTTCCAGACCACAATTATCACTGGCCTATAGTTCCCTGGTTTATCACTGCCACCCTTGTTGAATAATGGTGACACGTGAACTATCTCCATTCCTTTGGCACGCCTCCTGTGGCCAGTAATGCCAGAGTCTCTGCAATCTCCTCCTTTGCCTCTCACAGCAGCCTGGGATAGATCTCATTCAATTCCAGCCCCCCTAAAACTTCTAATACCTCCTCTTTATCAATGATAACTCATTTAAGTATGTCACAGTCTCTCCCTGATTAATTTTTTCCCCTGTATCTACGTTATCCTTCTCTATCATGAATACAGATGCAAAGTACTCATACTTAAACCTCAGTTATGTCTTCCAATTCAAAATATAGAATGCCTCTTTAGTCCATAATGGGTCCTATTTTTTTCCCTGGTTATTCTCTTGTTCCTAATATACTTCTAAAATGCCTCTTTGAATTTTCCTTAATGTTACCTGCTAAAGTTTTTTGTGATGTCCCTTTCTTGCTCTCTGAATTTTAGTTTTTTTATCAAACTGCCTACATTTTCTATACTATTCTAGGTCATCTGCTTTCAGCCTTCAGTACCAATTAAAGCTTCCTTTTTGGTTTTTCCCACCCAATCCTTGACAACCAGGCTTCTCTGGACTTGTTGTACTTCCTTCTCACCTTTTGTAGGAACACATCAGCACTACACTCACCATCACTCTTTCAAATATTTCCCACTGCTCTGATGTGGATTTAATGCATATAAACATGAGTTACAAATGAATATTCTAAAAATGGAATCAGAATGCACTAAACTGGCACAGGAGGTAAACCTGAACATGAAATAGTTTTATACAAGTAACAATACAGTGGGCTTCGCTAATAGAAAAAGTGTTAAACAGCTGAATCATGGAGGGACTTTGTCCCCATTACAGGTATTTGTTAGGTGCAAAATACCCCATGGGGAACCAATCTCTGGGAATTATCTCCAACACTTTATCTCTTTCTGAGAGTGTACATGTGATACCGTTGGCAGTAGTCAACTTTCTGGTGCCCATCGTGCCAGCTGAGAACAAGGGACAGTACCATACATTTGCAATTTTTAAATGTGCCTCAATTTGAATCAAAGTTATAACACAGGGTTCTTGACTCCACAGAAATTCTGCAGGACCCTGCTAGTCATGACCATCTCACTTTCTCTCTCTTTCTTTCTCTTTTTTCTCTCTCTCTTTCTTTTTCTTTCTTTCTTTCTCTCACTGTCATGTTTGCCTCTCCTGTTCATTTTCTTCATGAAAGCTAAATCGGCTTTTGAGCCAACCTATTATGGGAAAGCCAGGCTTGCTCTATCAGGTTACACTATTGAAATCCATAATTTGCCAGTACTTTGGAGATTAAGTGGAAGGTCCAAGTATGAGTAAAATCTGGTGCCCAACTGTCCAGCAGGATCCCCTGTCCTTCTCATGCAGCCAAGTAATAAAGCAATATAATTGTCATGGCAGCATCTGTGAAGAAAAATCAGAGTTAACGTTTCGGGTCCAGTGACCTTTCCTCAGAAGGGTCTGTTCTGAGGAAGGGTCTCGGCACCCAAACGTTAACTCTGATTTTTCTTCACGGATGCTGCCGGACCTTCTGAGCTTTTCCAGCAACTTCTGTTTTTGTTCCTCATTTACGGCATCCACAGTTCTTTCGGTTTTTATTCACCATAATTTTCCTTTTGCTTACACACGGGTAAAAAGCTGCACTGAGATTCTGATGCTAAGAAACCCGAAATTAAATGAGTGCAAAGCTTCTCCTCTGGTTTACTACATTACACTTCCAGTGATCTGAATTACCAAAACTGATTGCATTGTGATGTGACTGACAGCCAATATATTCTGCAATTGATAGAGACCTTTTATTTTAAACTGTCTTTGTACAAATAAGAGCAAGGCATAAATCTGAGCCAGCAATAGTTGGATATGCTTTCTCTGCTGAAAGCAAGGATATAAACGAAATTGAGATATGCTTAGTTTTGACCAACTGCTAATTCATTACACATCTTTTATTTAACTTTGATGTAATTAAGTGAATGCTGACCCGATGTGGGAAATAGAGAATGTTTAAAATGGAACGGAATATGTTGAAGGTTGAAGTTGACCCAAATTATTAAGGTAAGACAAAGGAAATTTTACACTGCACCTATCTAATCTCAGTGTTTAAATGAGAACATAGTCAATTTAACAATCTTTGCCTTCGTAGAATACATGTTTAAATTTTCATACCTGTACAAGTGAAAAGAGTGGTACAAAATCACATAATAGCTGGGTGGGCCTGCCATATTTTGCTTGTCTTGGATGCAGTATTCCATGTGAAGTAGTAATCTTCCTCCTTTTATAGATGTTCCAAATAAAATCATTTCAATGACAAAAGAAATTCATTCCAGGAAGAATGGAAGTTTCCATATGGAATTGTTCAAATATAGAAAGAGGTCAAGGGAAATGTTGCATGGAAAAACATTTTTAAAACCCTACCTGGAATGATTTTTGTAAGCATTTAATCTATTTTTGATTTTGCTTCTATAATGTAAGGTTGCAAATCCTTACTTTCAGAACAAAAGAATGAGTTGGAATGCTTTGCCAAAATAAGAACAGCCACACCTTGTGCTTACACAGTGAAGATGTCAATATTTTCCAGACCAAGTTGACTGCAGAAGCTGCAAAGTCCATTGTATTTTTCCCTTGGTTATCGTTGTGCTTGGAAATCTTCTGCTGGAAGCAGCTCTGCTTTCTTTAACTGGCGTTGAAGTGTTATGGAATGAAATCCTGGCACTCATTAGTGAATGGACGTAGGGCCAAAACTTGCCTGTCTCTGTCTCAGGAAATGTGTGCAAGATTCCTTTAGTCTTGAATCGAAAATATAAAGCCTACAAAAAGTGATCATACTCTAATGGGATTTTAATAGCCCAACTTGCATTGCTCAGTCAGATACTATCTGCTTCCCAGCATTTATTTTTAAAATGTCAAATTTTGCAGGGGATATGCCAATTAGAGTTTATATATCTTGTTGGAGAAATACTGAGCAATATTTACACAATCTTTTTTAAAGGCCTGGAGAATAAGCTTTCTCTACCAGTAAATAGAAGATAGGGAGCAGGAGAACAAAACAAAACAAAACATCAACTGCTTCAGCCATCTCAAGAAGGCCCAATCCAGTATTCCTGAACAAAAGAAAGAAGATGTATCTAAATGCTTGTGCTCAGCCATGTAATCCTTGCTCACCCACAATCCTACAAAATGCTACTCTGCCCAAATAAGCAAGTGGGCTAGTAGAGTCATTAGTCCTGATATTAAACTAGTGTGCCAGCTCCATTGATGTCTGCTTTGCACACTACCTGGTCTTAGACTCTATTGACATCAGCACTTATACTGTGTGGGTTTGATTACCATTTGGGAGGAAGGGAGATTGGAAGTGATAAGAGAGGAGTGAGGGAAAATTGGTGAAGAGTAACAGGGGAGGTTTTTTCATGATGGGTTTTTTTTCTCTGCTCTCTTTTAGAAAACAAAAATGATTGCATTGCAACCAATCTCTCATTTAAATGCTCACAAACAGGACAGCAGCAGATTGTTGGGAGCCAGGTGATTTCCTGCTGTTCCAGAAAATCTGGAAAAGGCAATCCAGGCGCTTCTGAAAGTGGCTATATTAAACCACTTTCACAACAGCTACATTGCCTAATATTAACTGTTCAACATTTGTACTTTGGGAGAAAAATACTTGCTTTTTATTCTAAGGTATGAGGGGCAAAAATAGTGTTGAAGACATAAAATTTCTTTCTGGTAAAAGTACCATTTACACACAGTATCATAGTCTAGACTTCCCATAGGATGATTTTGATTTTTAATGTTCAACGATACTTCAAGATTTAATAGGTCAATAATGTAAGGGAACTGATCAGCAATAAAGTGGTTCAAGAATGCTCCTCCATTCTGAGATCCAGACTCCATTCATTCAAACTAACAGAATTGAGTCTCTTCACTTTGCTGACTTTTGTAAATGGTGTTATGTGAAATAAATTTTGGACTAACTGAACACAACCTGCTTGTCAGTATGATTGAATGATGCTGCAGAATGGCTGTTGTGGGAAATGTAACGCTAGTGCACAAGTAGATGCTGTTCTGACTTTGGGACTGAAGCAACTTTGTTAGTAGAGAGGCTTTACTGACTGCTGTAACTCGACTGTGACCATTGAGCTAACATGGAAAGTATTCAACTCCCAGAACTAAAATTCCTCACCTTCATTAGAAGATATAAATTCACCCAAAAAAGTGAAAATTGTCACAGCTGATAATGGATAAACCTGGTTCAGAATCCAAAGTCTGTAAAATCTCATTCTTGAACTCTTAAAAAAGTATTCTGTGTATTTGTTAGAATGATGCATTCCATCAATAGTAAACTTCAGAAGGGAACTGAGTAAATTCTTGGAGGAATGAGATGAAAAGAATAGAAAAAAAATTGGTAAAAACTGAAGTATTTTGTGGTCAAGACATGGGACCTTGTGGTATCTGTGCACACATCTCAATGTCTGGCTTAAAAACGCACTTACTGTTTACACATTATTAAAAGGATTTTGTTTTGAAGTGCATCACTTTCGTCTGTTTCTGGCGGTTACTCGTTACTTGCAGGATGTGTCAGAAACCGCCAGCTAAGCGCTTTGGGTAATGCGCAGTTATTACCTGTAGCTATTGGTTTTAAAATTGACTCCTTTCAAGCGATTTAGGTTGAGGTTGGCAGAGGAAGGGACTAAGAAGACAGGCAAAAATCAAAAGGAAGGAAACTCTAGATACACAATCGTACAGGAAACGGCAGTCAATAGCATGTAATCTACTCTGTGTCCTGAACAATTTTACAGTATCATACTGCAAAATAATGAAACCCAGTTTGACCATGGTTTGCCATTACTATCTATGGCTGCAGCAGTCCCTTCGTGGTGTGGAGTTGCATCCCCTTCCCCATTTGATTCTGACCTGGCCTAGATTTTTGTGAAGTTAGTCAACTAAATTCTCCAGGATTTGCAGATGGACAGGTAGATTGCACCTATCAGAATACACTAGCTGTTTATTATCTTAGCATAGCTTCTTTTATGTCATGCCCCTTACTGTAATTGATGGCCTTCTAAGGAAGTGGTCAACAACAACTTGTCAGGCATTTTTAATGTATGATAAATGTGACAGTTCTGTTTTTCTGGCTTGTTTACAATGAAATTCAGGTTTTGTATCCAATTTGGCCCAAGGCTGTAATGGAATGTGAAGTTGAGCATTCTTGGCAGAAGACAAATTAATCATTGATGGATAGCAGCATTCGGGGATGAATCTTTCCATCAATTAGAGTAGGCTGATAGGAATGTAATTAGATGGTTTAGATTTGTCTGCTCTGCATTCCATAATAATGAGTGGATGGCGATAATACAACACAATGGGAAGTGCTCAGCTAGGGCCATTGTTAGTTCTGGAGCATATTGGTGCCTGTTTCTTTTGCAATGGTCAATGTGCTCAGCCACTTAGTTGTATCATGTGGAGTGAATCAAATTGCCTGAGGACTAGTATCGGTGACAGTTGGGACCTCAGGAAGAGATGGTCATCCATTCAATCCTTCTGGCTGTAGAAGTTGCAAATGCTTCAGTGCATGCACTTTGGGTTTCACCATCATTGAGCTTCCTCCTCTTGGCCAATACCATTCACAATTAGATGAGGCAGGGTTGTAGACGTTTGAATCTTTGTTCTGGGATCATTCAGTTCTGGCTATAGCATGCGGCTTACAAACATGCAAACAAGAAGCAGGAGTAGGCTATTCAGCCCATTGAGTCTACTGAATCATTTGCTTCAAATCCACATTCCTACCTATCACTGAAATTCTTGGTAAGCAACACTGTGAAAAGTTATCTGCCTTTTCTTCATAGATTTGAGCATGCATTTGGTCCTGTGTTGCAATTTCAACAGGTTGGGTTTTCATTTTGAGAAGTGCCTGGGACTGTTTCTGACAGACTGTCCTTCTTTCCTCACTGAATCAGGGTTGATTTTCTGGTTCAATGATTGGGGACTGAGGATGTGCTGTGCCGTGGTGGTACAGGTTGTGATAGTATACAGTACTGGATATGCAAATTTAAACTGTTAGATATGTTCTTGATGTATCAACACACAGCACTTTCTTAATAACACACAAAGGATCCAAAGCAGTGGTGAGAAAAGAGAAGGTTGAGGCTTGGACAGTAGTTAAAAGGAATAAGTTAAGTAGGCAAGATAGGTGAGAGCATGGTAGAACACAAGGTAAGACTGATGAATTAAACTGCATTTATTTCAATGCCTGACAGGAAAGGCAGATGAACTGAGGGCATAGATGGGAACTTGGGACTGGGCTATCAGAGGTATTACATGGCTGAGGAAAGGACAGAACTAGCAGCTTAATGCTCCATGGTATAAATGTTATAGGAAGTATAGAAAGGGGGGAAAGAGGAGGGGGCAGTGGCTTTTTGTTTAGGGACAACATTACAGCTATACTTAGGGAGGATGTTCCTGATAGATCGTCCAGTGAAGTTATATGGGTGGAACTGAAAAACAATGGGAAGATCACCTTGATGGGTTTCAGTTATAGGCCCCCCAGTAGTCAACAGGAAGATGAGGAGCAAATATATAGGGAGATCTCAGACATCTGTAAGAATAATACAGTTGTAATGGAGGGGATTTTAACTTTCCAACCACAGAGTGGAACTGCCTTCATGTTAAGGGCTTGGATGGGGAGGAATCTGTGTGTTCAAGAAAAATTTCTTAAACAGTATGTGGATATACTTACTATAGAAGGAGCAAAACTTGGCCTTCTCTTGGGAAATGAGGCAGGGCAAATGACTGAGGTGTTAGTAGGGAGCACTTTGGGACCAGTGACCATAATTCCAGGAATTTTAAAATAGTTATGGAAAAGGAAGGCCTCATATTAAAATTAAAGTTCTAATTTGGAGCAAGGCCAATTCTGACAGTATTAGCCAGGAAATTTCCAAATTTGATTGAGGTAGGCTATTCAAAGGTAAAGGGATGATCGACAAGTTGGAGGCTTTTGAAAGTGAGATAACGAGAGTTCAGAGACAATATGTCCCTGTTGGTGTGAGGGGCAAGACTAGTAGGAATAGAGAACACTAGATAACTAAGATATTGAGGTTGTAGTCAAGAACAAGAAGGTGGCATATGTCAGGTATAGACAGTGGGATCAGGCAAATTACTAGAGGAGTGCAGGGGGAGTAGGAGTAAGGGAAATCAGGAGGGCAAAAAGTGGACACGAGATAGCTTTGGCAAATAGTTAAGGAGAATCCAAAGAGATTCTACAAGATTAACAAGACTGTCTACGTGTAGAACCACAGAAGATGGGTGAGATACTAAATGTATATTTTGCCTCAGTTTCACTGTGGAGAAAAACATGGAAGCTAGGGAAATTGGGGAAAAAATAGTGATGTCTTGAAAAGAGTCCACATTATAGAAGAGAGATAACAAGGTGTAGAGCTGGATGAACACAGCAGGCCAAGCAGCATCAGAGGAGCAGGAAGGCTAACGTTTTGGGCCTAGACCCTTCTTCAGAAATGGGGGAGGGGAATGGGGTTCTGAAATAAACAGGGAGAGAGGGGGAGGCGGATAGAAGATGGATAAAGGAGAAGATAGGTGGAGAGGAGACAGACAGGTCAAAGAGGCGGGGGTGGAGCCAGTAGAGGTGAGTGTAGGTGGGGAGGTAGGGAGGGGATAGGTCAGTCCAGGGAGGATGGACAGGTCAAGGGGGGCGCGGGATGAGGTTAGTAGGTAGGAGATGGGGGTGGGGCTTGGGGTGGGAGAAGGGGATAGGTGGAAGGAAGGCCAGGTCAGGGAGGCGGGGATGAGCTGGGCTGGTTTTGGGATGCGGTAGGGGGAGGGGAGATTTTGAAGCTTGTGAAGTCCACATTGATACCATGGGCTGCAGGGTTCCCAAGCGGAATATGAGTTGCTGTTCCTGCAACCTTCGGGTAGCATCATTGTGGCACTGCAGGAGGCCCAGGATGGACATGTCGTCTGAGGAATGGGAGGGGGAGTTACACCTTGTTATCTCAGATTCTCCAGCATCTGCAGTTCCTGCTATCTCTGAAACTCATTACAGAAGAGGTGGTGTTGGAGGTCTTAAAATGCATAAAGATAGATAAATCCCTCGGACCTGATCAGGTGTATCCCAAAACATTGTGGGAAGCGAGGGAAGAGATTGCAGGGTGCCTTGCAGAGCTATTTATATCATCGAAAGCCACAGCTGAGGTGCCGGAGCATGGCTAGAGTTGTGCCATTGTTTGAGAAAAGATGCAAGGAAAAGTCAGGGAACCATAGACCAGTGAGCCTGTTGTCAGTGGTGGGCTTGTTGTTGGAGGGGATCCTGAGGGACAGGATTTACATGTATTTGGAAGGGCAAGGACTGATTAGGGATAGTCAACGTGATTTTGTGCATTGGAAATTGTGTCTTTCTGACTTGAGTTTTTTTTTTGAAGAGGTTACCAAGAAGATAGATGAAGGCAGAGCAATAGACATTGTCTGTAAGGACTTTTGCAAGGCCTTTGACAAGGTGCCACATGGTAGGCTGGTTAGTAACGTTAGTTCACATGGAGTCCAGGGAGAGCTAACCAACTGGATACAAAAGACAGAGGATGATGGTCGATGGTTGTTATTCAGACTGGAGACTGTGACCGTGACACAAGGATCGGTTCTGCATCCACTTTGTTCATCAGTTATATCAATGATCTGGATGAGAATATAGGAGGTATGGTTAGTATGTTTGCAGATGATGCCCAAGTTAGTGGTATAATAGACTGTGAAGGTTATCTAAAGAGTACAACAAGACCTTGACTATTCACTCTATCCATGCACCTCACAATTTTATAAACTTCTATAAGGTCACCCTTTACAGCCTCCGATGCTCCACGGAAAATAACCCCAGACTATTCAGCCTCTCTATAGCTCAAACCTTCCAACCCCGGCAACATCCTTGTAAATTTTTTCTGAACCCTTTCACAATATCTTACAGCAGGGAGACCAGAATTGAATGTAGTATTCCAAAAGTGGCCTAATCAATATCCTTACAGTCACACCATGTCCTCCCAACTCCTATACTCAACGCACTGACCAATAAAGGCAAGTGTACCAAACGCTGTCTTCACTACCCTGTCTCCCTGTGACTCCACTCTCGGGGAAATGTAGACCTGCACCCCTAGGTCTCTTTTCTTGCCCTGAATTTTCCTATAAGAATGTAGTACCTCACATTTATCTAGATTAAACTCCATCTGCCACTCTGCAGCCCATTGGGCTATCTGATTGAGGTCCCATTGTATTCTGAGGTAACTTTCACTGTCCACTGCACCAATTTTGGTGTCATCTGCAAACGTACTAACCATACCTCCTATATTCACATCCAAATCATTTATGTAAATGACAAAAAGCAGTGGGCCCAGCACTAGTCCTTGCAGCACACCACCAGTCATAAGCCTCCAGTCTGAAAATCAACCCACCACCAACACCCCCTGTCTCCTACCTTTGAGGCAATTTTGTATCCAAATGGCTAGTTCTCCCTGTATTCCATTGATCTAACCTTGTTAGCCAGTCTACCATGCAGAACCTTGTCAAATGCCTTACTGACATCCCTATAGACAATGTCTACCTCTCTGGCTTCATCAATCCTCTTCGTTACTTCTTCAAAAACTCAATAAATTTAGTAAAGCATGAATTCTCATGCACTAAGCCACATTGACTATCCCTAATCAGTCCTTGACTTTCCAAATACATGTAAATCCTGTCCCTCAGAAACCCCTTCAACATCCCCACCACTGAGTTCAGGCTCACCGGTTTATAGTTGCCTGGTTTTTCCATCCACATTTATGTGTTTTTAGACATTCAGCACCACGTCTTCTATAATATGGACACTCTTCAAAATATCAGATCAATTGTCAGGCACAGAGGTCCTCAGCAGCTGAGCAAATGAAATGGAGCAACAATTACTGTGGCAATAAGTGACACAGGAAAGACACTCTGGATGAGGAACATCACCCAGATGGACAGCCAACAACAATGCACACGTGTACCATTTAAAGGCTATGTGCAATACACGTCCTGGGACTATCAAGAATAACAAGTTGCTAGTGCATGAGAACAATTGTGAACATTATTGGATAACTCTCAGTTCAAATGATAATGTACATAATTTTTTGTATGAAACAAGGCATGTTTGAATTAGAAATGTAATACTGTACAAATGTCCCTCCTGACTTACTTTGGCCTATACCATGAGGCACTCACTGCAGGCATCTATCGTACAGCCAGTTCAATAAAGACACAGCACAACCTGTCCTGTGAGCTTGAAACAGGCAGCTACTTGGTAGGTGACATCAGTGTCAGAGCTAACTCTGCTCAGATCAGCCTTACTTCTCAGAGGCATCCTTGAGAAAGTTAGGCTCCTCATTACCTAATGGAAGGAACCCAACATCAGGGTTTTTTGGTAGCTATCATAGGCATCTGAAAAGTATCAGAATCCAGTCTGATTTTATCAGACATCCTGAGAGAATAGGATATTGCCCAGCAAAAAATCTTCCCATTTTCCATCTGAAAGGAATATGCAAGAAAGGCCAGCCCGTACCCATTGTTATGTGATTCTAGGTTCATAACTTAAGCTGCAACCAAAATGCCTGTGATTGCTAATCCAACAATGACCGACATCTTGTGGAATGTTTCTGCAGCTGGAGTACATTGCTTACAATGAGCGTTAATTAATTCAGCAGCATTTCTCTATCTGGTTGGTGATTCAGCTGAAGAACCAGGGCCATTCTTTAGATCAGTGCCAACAACGGGCTGGTA
This sequence comes from Rhincodon typus, assembly GCF_021869965.1. Taxonomy (NCBI): domain Eukaryota; kingdom Metazoa; phylum Chordata; class Chondrichthyes; order Orectolobiformes; family Rhincodontidae; genus Rhincodon; species Rhincodon typus. The sequence goes on along the minus strand of NC_063341.1, from coordinate 30,468,649 downwards.
TTGGAAGCCGCAAAGACACTGCACTTTGCATTTTGGAGAGAGTTCAGTCCAAGCTGCATCTTTGTTTTAAATGTAATTGATGTGTTCGCTCATAAAATAGTTTATTTCTCAGAGATACTTTGTTTCCCCATTAAAGGATCATTGTTTGCACAAGAGTTTGGGAAAGATACTCATCTTTGTTATCTGAATACAGTGATACAGATTGCAGAAAAGTATTATAATTTGGGCTTTCCATTTAAAATGATTGAAACGGTCCCTTATAAAACAGTTCAGTAAACTTTTTACAAATCATAAACATGATTATCAAGACGTGACCTTCTGTTTTCCATTGGTATTTTTAACATACAGCCAAAAGTTCAATAAGTTAATGTAGGCATAGGCATAATCCCACAACTGTGCTACTTTCATTGACATCTGACAGGAGGAGAGGGGGAATGCTACAATTGGCGCCTTTAAAAAGAAAAAGCCAAGGATCCTATCTCTGTCAATTAGCTGTGTTGTGAATATACGTGGATTTTAAATGAGGATACAACTTGGCTAATCTGGTATACTTTTAAGTACACTGGTGGTCTATACTGCCTGGATTCACAATAAATGACAGTCGCCTGGGCAGTAAATTAGTTTAATTCATTGTTTAAAGAGAATAGTACCAAGCTAGACAGGAACATTGTGTAGAAATTTAACAGTAGCTAACAAAGGAAAAACAATAGCCACGTAATTATATGGATAGAGAGATTAGCCAGAAACAAACATTACAATTCCTCTCTTGCTTCTACCTGCAGCAGGATTATGGTCGTCATTATGCCCTCCAACATAGCCTTCTAACTGTGGTATCAGCAGCATATATAACAGCTTCATCCACATCCATGAGATTTGTTCACCCAGACCAGTGAGGGCTCCTTCACATAGACCAGTCCCTATCACAGCTGTCAATATTGTGCAGTGTGAGTTGTCTTTTACTTGAGAGTTCAATGATTACAGGGTCGGATTGGGAGACAGTGTTGAGTGGCTAGAAACCATTAACTTTTATGCTGCCGTGAGTGGTTCATTTCAACATTGCGATTTTCTAAATATTTATTCACAGGATGTGGGCATCTCTGGCTAAGCCAGCATTTACTACCCCACCCAATTGCCTTGAAGGTAGTTAAGAGTCAACCACATTGCTGTCAGTCTGGAGTCACATGTAGGCCACACCGGGTAAGGATGACAGATTTCCTTCCCTAAAAGATATTAGTGAGCATTCAGTTAAGTACTGTAACCTTTTTACTTCTTGGTTTGTCTTGCTTCACACACATTTGGTGTTTCAGCTTCTCAGGAACTCATCCAGCCAGATCTCCAGGCCCTTGCAACTTCCCAGTGAGAGACACCATGTTGTTCTGAAAAAAGGAAGATAGTGCACACAAATTATATTTTTGATACCTTCACTCCGAATTTTCTCCCTCCAGCCTACATACTTTCCCTCCCACCACTGGAGATCATTTTCTCTCTTTCTCTGATGTCTCCTGTGTCATGTTTCAATCTCCCCTGGAGCTGCAGCCCTGTTCCTGATTTCCCTTGAGCTGAGAGCTGAGCCCATAACCATCCAGCTCCCCTTGCCCACACTTAGCTTTTCGTTTTTAATTCACTTGTTCCTTCAGCCTCATGAGCGTACCTAATTCTGATACTCTCAATATGTACGCTCACGGCACCAACCCCTTCCCTCCCCCCCCACCCCCAATCGCCCCATGACTGGAAATCTTCCCTCTGCCTCCCAGGTGCCTACTACCATTCCCCAAGATCCTCTGGTGCCCTTAAAAATCATGTCAATTAATTTTAGCTCCCAGCCATTTATTTGTAACTTTGCTGTTCATCCCCTTTTCTGATGAGCCCATTTTATTTTGATGCATCATGCCTGCTAGTTTGAGTGGGTTGGGTGAGCCACAATAACACCTTACAAGGCCATTCAAGAAGGGCACTTACCATGACCTGGCTGGACTAGGCAATCTGTGTCAATTACACTGCAAGTTTAAGCAAAGAAATGCCTTGAAGGACCCATGCGACTGAAGAAGTGTATGCTCACCAGAGCTTCCAAGAAGAAAATACTATCTCACCAGATAAGTGTTTGTCAGGTTTATGAGCAGGTTTTTTTTGTTTGCTTTTGCCTCACAAGCTGCTGTCCATCAACATAATTCCAGCAGGCTCCAGTATTAATGAGTATTCATGGCATGCTACGGTATGCAGAAGTTGTTCCCAATAGGAAGAATAGCTCACCTGAAAGGTACTGAAAACTTAATAACAAAACTTTAATGTGACATTAGCAATCTGGATTTTGGCTTCCTGTGCAATTAATTTCCCTTCTCATCTTCCCGCCAACATCTTCACTTGATATTTTTTAATCACCTTATTCAGGGGTATTATGTAACCTCAGGAAGAGGTAGGATTTGAACCCAGGTCTCCTAGCTTAGAGGTAGAGACACTTTATCACTGTTCTACTGAACTGTAACATCTTGGCCTGAATATAAATTGATCATTATTCACAGTTGCTCTGTCAATACCATTGTAGCATCTGTACTGTGCTTCGATGAATTGTTAAATTGTAGATTTTTACCAATTAATGAACACAAATAGAGAAGGGTGGCAAAGAGTTGGTGACAAAAAGAATACAGTACTAATGAGTAGATTCAGTTGTTGCACATTGGTAGGTGACAATACAAACAGCTATGTTTTCAAAAAGAAGATTGAGTAAAAGGTATAAATAGTGTATGATTGGAATAATGCCAAGTTTTTTGCTCTAACAGAATGTGCATGTCACTGTGTGGTCCAGCATTTGTTGCCCATCCCTAATTGCCCTTGAAAATGTTGGTGCACTGCTGTAGTCCATGTGGTATAGGTATCCCCATAGTGCTGTAGTGAGGGCATTCTGGGATTTTGACTCCGAGATAGCGAAGCAGCATCGGTTATGGTTGCAAGTTAAGATAGTGTATGGCTCAGAAGGGTCCTTCCAATTTGTAGTGTTCCATGCATCTGCTGCCCTTGTCCTTCTAGGTGATTAAGGTCATAGGTTTAGGCAAGCAGGTTTGGTAAGATGCTGCAGTGCAACTTGCAGATGGTGTACACTGCTACCAATGTGCATTGTGGTAGAAGGAATGTATGCTGAGGTTGGTGGTTGTGTGCCAGTCAAGTTGGCTGCTTTGTCTGCGATTATGTCAAGGTATTTGTGTGTTGTTGGAGCTGGACTCATCTAGTCAAGTGGATCACATGCCTGACTTGAGCTTTGTAAGTGGTGGCCAGGCTGTGGGGAGTCAGGAGGTGAGCATTATCTTGTGGATCCCAAGGCTTTGTACGGTATGACAGTCCAAAATGAATGCAATATATTTTCCATTAAGCAGGTTTCTGATCATATAAGCAAGGAACATGGCTGTCACCTGCATGCACATTGGGAAGGTGTTGAATCTCATGTTGCACATTCTTCCACTTTTTGGGTGAACCCATCGTGAACTGAGTCTCTGTTTTAAAGATTCAAATGGGATGTTCAAGTGAATGAGAGGTTTCGGCCCATAATGCCATAAAGTGTATTAGCCTTATTCAAAAGAGCTTAGAGAATAAAGGATTGTGTGAGCAGTTTGAGAGTATAACCAGCAGGAGGAGCTACTTCTCCAAACTTCAGAGTAAAACGTCAGCTGCTTTTTAAATTCATCGTTCTATTACAACATAACTTCACAAAAAAATTCTGAAATGTTCCTAGTGAAGGTGAAAGCTTGAACAGTTGTTCTTCAATTGTATCACAAATCTGTAAGTTGCAAAAAGCTTGATACATTTAAAAGCAATTTTCAGCAGGAGTCATGAGTTGATGTAGCTCTTTTCATTCCTTCCGGGCTCAGGAGCACTAAAACCAATTGCACTATCTATACTGCCTGTGGGGTTTGAGGTGGGGAAGGGGGCGTGAAATTTCTTTGTATCTATATAGCTCAAACTCATACCGAGTGGTCCATTTAACTATGACCAAGTAATTTAACTGATCCAACAGTTACCAGAATTACTCAAACTATGCAACTTATGAAGTAGGAAATATATAAATAGCAACAAAAACTATGGAGATGATGGGCAGGAAATAGTATGCAGCACTGATCCAATCATTTCTTTTCTCAGCAACGGCCTCAGCCTAATCATCTGGCCAAGCAAGGAGTGTCCATAATTTCCAAGTGATACAAAAAGTATACCAAAATTAACATTGAATCATTAACAACTAGTCTCAAGAGTAAATGACTTAAATATTTTTCAGTTCTTCGGTTTAACTTCTCACATCTCATGCTTGTGTCTGTCTTCAGCAGAAGAATTTGAAGATAATTTGCACAGTTGCACTAAGTAGTATATAAAAACATGCGGAAAGCTTCAAAGTATTGAGCAATAAGAGCCCCTAGTTGATTTTTCTTTAATTTTGACATTTTTGGCTTGTGTCTGGGCAGTTTCGCTTTGCTGCTTCCATGATGTCCTCCATTCATTGTGTTACTGCTGAAAGCTTCATTTGAGCCATGAAGGCTGTTGGGAATAAAGGAATCAAGGCTTCTGACATCTTTTCCAAAAGTATGCTTATTTCTACATAATATAACTACATTTAATACTAGGAGTCTCTCCATGTTTGACAGATTAACAGAGGCCAACAATTTAAAGATAAGCAGGCATAAAGAATCTTCATAGGGATTTTTTGTTATCTGTATTCAGTCTGTTAAATTCTATCATACATTCTAAAGAATATTCAAGTGCTTTCTAAAATTATCAAAGTCTGACCATGACGATCAAGTTTTTAATGGGTCACCTTTCTTATAAATGTTGCTAATAAATTTTAGTACAATTTCCAATCATACTTCAATGTCCAATTGTTAAGCTTCTGGCTCTGAGAATATTTTACATCTGATTGTGCTTCCATTAGGAAGTGACAGTGTCAAAGCCATACTTAGTTTTATTTTTTTGGTAAACATATAATCCATATCCACTTTCATTTTCCATTGATCATAAGGTTCACATTCACAAAAAATTGGAAGGAAGTCCTATCACGCACAATGCATTTGGTTTCAGCCATTCTTCTCCAAAGTAATTCCACTTACAATCATCTGGCTGAATTGAACTCTGTTTCCAACCGTGACTTTTAGTCAACTATCCTTTGCTACCAATGTCATTCCGTGAGACAGAAATCAAGACACATTTCTTTATGGATCAAGTTTATTAACTACTAAGTCTTACAGCTCCTTACACACAATGGTCCCGTTGTTCTCCCTTTTGTTTTTTCATTCTTTTTTCATATCCAGAAGTGCTATCACATACCACTGAATGTCTTTTATTCATCACCAAATCACCAATAGCATATTTTGTTTTTCATCTGTTGGCCACTGCTAGTAAATCACCCATGTTTTCCAATTGATTAATTTACCATTTTTCCTTTGTCTACCCAGACAATTAGTTAATCAATTAGTCTCAGTCACCTACTTAATTACTTCTTTATTAACACTGGTCATATATATCTGTAGCTATGAAACCTCAGAAGCCATCAACTTCTGAGAAATCATCATTGAGGGAAAGAAGGCACAAGAGTCATTTAGTCATGTAAATCTATAAATGTTGAGAAAATGATTCAGGTGATCATATTACATTGGGTAATGAATTGAAGTCAATGTAAAGTAAAAGTTTGGAATACAGGTTAGAATTGTTTAATACTGTTACCATACAATACTAAAGTCTGAATCTCACTATCTCAAATGTTTAAAGATACTGACTCACCCCTTACCTCCAGGCAATATTACTTTGTATTTGTTAGTTTCAATACTTAGCAGTGCCTCTCTGGTTCCTAGCCTTTCCCTATTCCTATTTTCATCTAGTAGTAGGGGTTGGTTAGCTCAATTGGCTGGGCAGCTGGTTTGTGATGTATAGTGATACCAATAGTAAAGGTTACCATGAAGGACAATCCTTCTCAAACTTTCCCTTCTTCAAAGGCATGGTGACCTTAGGTTAAACCACCACCAGTTGTCACTCTCTGTCTGTCAGATCAGCCCTATGGTCTGGTAAGGCTATGGTGACTTTACCTATCTAATTTTAACCAGGGTATCACTTAAAATGGTATCCCTCAAGAATATATTTTCGGCCCAATCCTATTTCACTTTTACAGACTTCCCCTTAGTGACTTATTCAAAAATGCACCACTTCTTCCTTTCATGTGTTGTTGACACCCAAGTCTATATTATCGCCATTTCTCCTAACCTATTCACTTTCTTTAAATTGTCAAAGCAGTTGTCTGACTTTTAGTAACTGAATGAGCAAAACTTTTCTCCAATGAAATATTGGGAAGCTGGAGCCATTCCATTTGGTCCCTGCCACAAACTCTGTTCCCTAGCCAGTGAATCCATTGCTTTCCTTACCAAAAATTCAAAGCTGATTCAGACTGTTCTTGTCTTGGTATCATGTTTACCTCAATAAGCTTCCACCTACATAATCACACTGTCACTTATGCTGCCCACTTTCATTTCTGTTATATCACCCAACCCCTGCCTGAGTTCATTTACCATTGAAGCCATCATCCATGCTTTTGTTACCTATAGACTAAGTATTCCAAAGCACTCTTGGCCCATCTTCCATCCTCCATAAGTTGAAGCCTTTCACAATTCTGCTGCCCGTACCCTAAAATTCCAGTTTTATTCACTCATTAGCCATGGCCTTGCTGACCTATATTGGTTTCCAGTTACATAATGCCTCAATTTTTAAAATCTCACCCTTGTTTCCAAATTGCTTCATGGTTTCATCCTTCCCTCTTCCAGCCGTCCAAACCAAAGGTTGCTGCATTCATTTATCTGTCTTACTGAAGATCCCCAATTTTAATCACTCCAACATCAGTGGCTCAGCTTTCATCTGCCAAGACCCTCAAACCTTTCCACATCACTCTCTCTATTCCTCTTTTTAAGATGACTCCTAAAATCTACGTCTTTGATCAAGTTGCCCAAATGCCTCCTTATATGATTAAAGTCAAATTGTGGCTGATAATGATCTTGTAAGGTGTCTGGGGATGTTTCACCACATTACTGGTACTACACAAATCCAAGCTGACGTTATAGTATTTTAGGCCGTTTTCTTTTGTAAATAGTATATCTGACCCGTAAGTGCCTTCAAGACATATGTTCACCTGAGTAAATTGTTTGCAGAGTGTTGCAGGTTTCTGGCTTGGCATTGGTTGTTTTTATCTCAGAGGTTAGAAGGACAGAGAGGGTTGTTGACCCAAAGCCATGGTACTATTTGAAATAGAGCAGGGAGGTGTGCCTACTGTGGTGTGACTTAGATTTATCTCTCAACTAGCACCACCAAATATCTGAGGCTGACTGGTGACCAACTTAGCAGTTATAATAGCCTGAAGAACAATGACTGTATTTCATGCTGGCTGGCTGTAAAAAGCCTTGGAACCTCCAAAGAAGATATTTTGTCGTATGTCAAAATGCTGTGAAATGCACCAGGTGAGTTGTCAAAAATGAAACATTTCTGGCAGTTTAAATTGGTGGCTTTAGACCAGTCTGGTAAAGGAGAATTGAACATGCTCAAAAGTTGCCATGAATACACAGAGGTGGTGACATGCAGCATGTGGTACCTGCAGACAGACACAATGAGGATCTGATACAGAGAAGAGAGAGAGAGAGACACACACACGAACATGTACATAGATAACGAATGTGTTACCTGCAGAGAGACAGACATAGATTAGAGGATGTGGTACCTGCACACACAAACATACACATAGAGGATCTGATACCTGCAGACAGACACACAGACACACACGCTAGAGGATGTGGTACCTGCAGGCAGACACGCACACACTGGAGGATGTGGTACCTGCAGGCAGACACACGCGCGCACACAAACAAATATACATGTGCACAAACACACATGTGCACAAACACACACACACACACCAACACACACGCACAGACACACACACACACCCTCCTGGAGCCTACTCTGTACCGACCAGGATTTGACCCGATATTCCAACGCAGGAAATCACCTGTCAATGTGCCCGAGACCAAAGCTTGTTGCAATTCTGTGGGAGATGGTCCCTTTCCCTGAGCCAGGAAGACCCAGGATAACAGCTCAGAAGATAGTGGAAGCCACCTCTTGGACAGGTTCATTGAAATTAAATTCAGCAAAATGAATCAAGCTGAGGAAAAAAATGCAGGGCCCCTCAATGAGGTGTTGAGAAAAACCGAAGTTCATAATTTAAATACTCCAGCAAAAATACTTGACTCTACAAAACATAGTGCGACATTTTTCTGAACCGTGTAAGTAATTTGCTACTCATACAATTAATTTAATATTTCCAGGCTCAAGTAAGTCCAAATTATCCATTGACATACCACTTGAAAATTATTTTAACAAAGTTATGCTGTAAAGATATTTATATTTATTTCTACTCTGCAGTAATATAAAATTGACTCAATTAAACATGCATTTCTTTTCTCAATACAACTGACAAATACATTCACAAGCTGGGATCGAACCAGAAAATATTCAAAACATTTTGATTTCCATTTTGTAAATTAAAAGTCACCTTATTTCTATGAATTCATTCCTTGTTTTCATGCAGTATGGTGTGGCGGTTAATTGAACAAATTCTCTGTGTGCAGGAATGACACTGGGTCTGACTGTGGCCATCTGCACATTCTTCCCCACACACTGGAGTGTGAACAAACTTATTCTGTACCAGCAGGATGTAGGCAACCAGCAAATCGAAAGTGATTAAGTTGGAAATTAATCTTGTTATCTGGGTTTGAGCACTAGCTTCTTTTTTTTGCAGTTGAAATGTAGCAGAGAGAAATTTCATTTCAAATTGTGGGTAAACAATGTGGTGAAAAAAGGAATTGTGCATTCTTTGAGATTTTGGATTTTATGAAGTTAAATAAATATAAAATTAAAATATTATCAATACGGAGATCTGAAATAAAAACCCAAATCACTGGATAAGCTCACCAGGTCTGACCACATTGGTGGAGAGCGAAACAAGGTTGATGATCTCTCATCAGGTACAGTAGCAGGAAAGGAGGTGGAAGGAAGAGGGGCAGTGTGTGATAAGCTGCAATCCACTCTATCATAGACCCCTACTTTTGCTTTTCCATTTGCCCTCACCCCACCTGCTTTTGCTGCTTTTATTCATGATTAAAACCAATTGTAATTTTTTCCCATTCAGGTGGAAAATAATTGGCTTGAAATATTACTTTGCATTTCCCTAGACTGATGCAATATTAACCGCTGAATATTTGCACCATTTTCTGTTTCTCTCCCTGTTTCCTCCACTCTCATCTCCCTCAGTGCAAGGAGATCATGAATTTCTTGTCATTAAGATTGAGACTATGGGGTCAGTTGCCTTTTCATTTTCTTCCCCTAGTCCCTGGGCAAACCTCCTCTCAGGTTTCTCCCTGTCCTAATCCTGAATTTACATTATTCTCCAGCTTATCTCCAATCTCCCTTCAAGCTCTCTGCAAGCTTAACTTGCCCATGAGACCCACTTCCTTTTCCCTCAACAAAGAAAAATTCCAGATGCTGGAAATGAAAATCAGAACCAGAAATAGCTGGAGAAACTCAGCATGTCTGGCATCATCTGTGGAGAAAAAGCAGAATCAATGTTTGGGGTTCAAATACCTTTCTTCAGAACTTAAACACTGACTCTGCTTTCTGTCCACAGGTGCAGCCAGATCTGCTGAGTTTCTCCAGCTATTTCTGTTTTTGTTCCTGTTCCTTCAACCCTGTTACCCAAAACTGCTCTCCAACTATCCGTCCTCATACCATCTTAACTGATATTTAAAATAACAGTTATGTCTCTTCAGGTATTGTCCTTCTCTGCTTCAAATCTCCTTTCATCATCTCTCTGTTCCACAAAACATCCTTGATCCCATTTTCCTTGCATACTACCACCCTACCTCTAACCTGTCCAGTATCCTTCAATGCAATGTCACCTCCCAAATCTATTCCAGAACTCCAGGTTTGAACTTCTCCATTCAGATTTCTGCCCCTACTATAGTACTGGAACAGCTCTTTTCAAAAGTCACAGAAGACATTGCATGTAAGTCAAACTGTCTCCCCTAACATGTACTTGGGTGGGACTGTGCATTCATAGAATCATAGAATCCCTACTGTGTGGAAACAGGTCATTTGGCCCAATAAATGCACACCAGCTCTCTGAAGAGCATCCCACCCAAACTCACCCTCCCACACTCATCCCTGTCACTCTGCATTTCCCATGGCTCATCCACCTAGTCGGACACTATGGGGCAATTTAGCATGGCCAATCCACAGAACCTGCACATCTTTGGACTGTGGGAGGAAACCGGAGCACCCAGAGGAAACCCACGCAGACAGGGGGAGAATGTGCAAACTCTACACAGACGGTCACTTAAGGCTGGAATTGACCTCGGGTCTTTGGTGATGTGAGGCAGCAGTGCTAACCACTGAACCACCACACCGCCCCTATTCCTTGTTCAATTCTTATCTAATCACAGATAATTTCTCTACCCATTCCTCCCAGTGTCGCCCATACATCTGTCCTTGACCACATCCTACTTCTCATCAGTTGTTCCTCAGTAATATGAGACATCATCTGAAACACAGCATCAGTTTTCACACATGCTTTGACAAAATCTGACTTCTACTTCATCAACAACTCTTTTAAGCTCTTCACAGTCTCTAAATAAACCGAAATTTCTTCCAACTAAGAACTGGAGAGACAGAAGTTATTGTGTTCAGTTCCCACCACAAACTCCATTTCCTAGATGCCAACTCCCCCTCTCTTTCTGGCAACTCTCTTGAGTTGAAACTGACTGGTTTCAACCATACTGCTGGTGAATGATCTTCCGACCACATACTGTCAGATTCACTAAGACATGCCTACCTTCGCTTTTGTAAGGTTCCCAACTCTGTCTCTAGGGTAGTTCACCTGCTGAAACACTCACCGTAACTTTGTCATTTTAGACCTGCCTACTCCAACACACTCCAGTAAGCCTCCACAAACCTGACATTTTCTAAATCTCTGTCGATGTCCTAATTCATTCCATTTATGCATCACCCCTGTGCCCGCTGATCTACATTGGCTCCAGGTTAAGCAGTACATTAATTTCTAAAATATGCATCTGTGTTTTCAAATCTATCCATTGCTTCAGCTCTCCCTATTCCTATCATCTTCTCTCCATACAATGCTCCACAATATCTGTACTCCTCTAATTCTGGCCTTTTCCATATCATAATTTTCATTATACCGTAATTCAAAAAAGTGCCTTCAGCTGCCAAGACCCCAGACTCTGAAATTTCTTCCCTAGACTTTTCAGCTTTTCTAGCTGTCTCATTTCTTTTAAAATCAAACTCTTCATCTTCCATCTCTGTGTGTGACTCAATGCAAATATTTCTTTGATAAAATTTATATTTGGAAGAATAACTGCTAATTTATTTTTTAAAGGCACAGTCATCCAAGGTTTTGTAATCCAAATAGGACCATTTTGATGGAGCGCAGGAACAGGGGGTTTGGGAGTTTATATTCCCAAATTTTGAAAGGCAGCAAGGCAATTAATGAGGTAACTACAAAAGCCGATGGGTTAATTGGTTCTGTAAATAGGGGGACTGTATTTAAATAAAACCAAGAATTCATGCCAAACTGTGATAAACCAGCAGTTGGTATGGACACTACACTGTAGGAAGAATGTTGAGGCGTTGGAGATGTTTGAGAAGGTTTTACATGGATTATATTGGATAGCCATTCAGCCCAATCAGACCATGCAGTCTTTCTGCTCCTCTCAGGTCTCCTTCCATTATTCCTCGTTCCAATCTATAATGCAGCCATCTATTCCCTGCTTCCTCCTATGCTTGGCCAGCTTCCCCATAATGGATCCATTCCACTCACTTAAACCACTCCCTGTGATAGCAAGATTCAACATTCTTCCCACTCTTCAGGTAAAGAAGTTTCTGCTGAGTACCCTATTGGATTTCATAGTTATCATCTTAGATTGATAACCTCTAGCTATGCTCTTCCCGCCAAATGGAAATATTAATTATGTAGCCCCTCTGTCAAGACCATTCCCTGTTTCATTTTAAAAACCCCTACCAGGTGTTCATCCACCTTCTTTTTTCAACAGTAAACAGACTCAGTCTTTTTGTCCTTCTGTGATATATATACACTCGTCTTTATGGTATCGTCCTTGTAAATCTTTTTTACACCTGATTCTCTTATCTTATTCATTAGTTTATCATGATGCACTTTACTGAAGGTTATTTGTTTCTCTACTCTACATAGATTCACATTTTCCAAGTAATTTTCATCATTTGACCTGAATACCTGAGATTTCCATAGACTAAAAATGGCTTCAGAAAGGATTGAATTGGCCTAAACTGAAAACAAGGAGTGATGGAGAAACTCAATGGGTCTAGCAGCATCTATGAGAGTAAAACAGAGTTAACATTTCGAATCTGATATGACTCTTCTTTGGAATTTTAGAATCTGTATATCAAATATAGAATTTAAGCAACATGTTACTAAATTTGAAATACTTGAAACCACTGAGTTCAATGTTTGAAAACATGCTGGACAACTCTGGTGACATTTTCATGAACTTTAAAGAATTAAAGTAGCAAAAGTCATGGGTTAAAAACTAGAAAAATGTCATATTTTCGAATTTCAGATTGAACTGCCACATGTAGGTCTTGGTATAATATATGTATATGGTACAGCAGAGCTAAACTTAGAATTCAAAGAGGACTTCAGGACTTTCAGACGAAACTTAAGTAGTTATTCACATTCACTGCTATTCCATCCAATCTGTTAATTTGAACTCTACAAGGTTATTCCTAAATTAATGAAGTGGTAGCCTCTTGTCTAATCAGTTTTACTAAAAATGGACATTGGAGTCAATCATTTAATAAAACAGAATGATGACAAAATGGAGAATGTATTAGAGAATTATTTTTAAATCAAATCGGATGACTAAATTAATTTTGAGTGGGAATATTCCGCAAAATGCCATCTGTTAGCTAAATATAAGGAAGGAGGACTCTAAGCTGAATTCCCTGATATGAGGAACCTTCTACTAAACCTTGGACTACCAAAAGGACCAAGGAAACTCAGTCTTTCTGCACCATATGTTTTTTGTTTATAATTCAAGTACAAAATCTGGAAGTATGGTGAACCATGAGGAGGCTAGCATAGGCCTTCAAAATGATGTAGTCAGACAGTAAATGAAGTTCATGTGGAGAAATGTGAAGTGATTCACTTTAGTGTGAAGAACAATAACAAACAATATCAACTGAAGGCACAATTCTAGAAGGGATGCTGATTTTTCTCAGTCTGGATTGTTGCAAATCATTCTGTCCCATCATCCTGAACCTTATAATACAATGATCACTGTCTCCTAAATGTTCCCGAACTGACACTTGATCCACTTGACCCAACTAATTTCCGAGAATCAGGTCCAACAGTGCATCCTTGTTGAACTGAAAACTTACAGTCATAGGAAGTTCTCCTGCATGCAACATTTGTCCCTTTAGTACCCTGTATATGTTTGGTTCATAGAAGTCCCCTATTGTAATGACTCAATAATGTTGGTATCTCTCTGTAATTTCCCTGCAGATTTGTTCTTCCACATCCTATCCACCAGTTGGTGATCTCTGTGCACAAGTCATAAGTCAGAACAGTGAGAGTGTTATTAATCAGACACACAGCATCCCAGCTTTAATTAGTAGAGAGATAGAGTACAAGAGAAAGGAAGTTGTGTTAAACTTGCATTGAACACTACATCAGCCTCAAGTACAGTACTGCATCCAGTTCTAGCACTTTAGAAAAGATGTGCAGATATTAGAGAGAGTGCAGAAAAGATTCATAAAAATGTTTCCAGGAATGAGGAGTTTCAATTATGAAGACAAGTTAGGACTGCTGTCCTTAGAAAAGAGAGGTTTCAAAGGAGATTCATAGTCATATTCAAAACCATGAGGGGTCTGGACAGAGTAAATGAGGAAAAGTTGTTCCCACTCATGAGCAGATGGATAACAAGAGGGCACTCACTGAAAGAAAAGACGCAAAGGTGATATGAGAAAAGAAGTTTTTTTTCACACAGTAAGTAAAACCTGAAATACATGGCTTTGTCAAGGGCAGGTCATGTCTTACAAATTTAATTGAGCTTTGATAAGGTGATGCAGGCAGTGGATGGGAGTCGTGCTGTGGATGTTGTATATTTGGACTTTCAGAAAGTATTTGATACAGTGCCACGTGACAGGTTGGTTAGCAAATTAGAAATTTTTAGGATTGATGGATCCTTGGCAGCATATTTTAGAAGATGGCTAAAAGATAGGAAGCAGAGGGTAGGTATAGATGGGCATTTCTCAGACTGGACACAAGTGAAGAAGGCTTATAGGATCCTTGGGTTTATAAATAGAGGCATAGCGTATAAAATCATGGAAGTGATGATACAGCTGTACAAATCACTGGTCAGATCAGATTTGGAGTATTGTGTTCAGTTCTGAGCATCTTATTTAAGGAAGGGTGTTAAAAGTCCTGGAGAGAGTATGAAAACAATTTACAAGAATGATATTAGAACGAGGGATTTGAAATACAAGGAAAGATTAGACAAATTGGGCTTCTACTCATCGGAGCAGAGAAGATGGAGGTGACCTTATTGAGGTGTTCAAATAATTTTGACAGGGTAAAGAAGGATATTCTATTTCTACTAGTTGGTATGTCAGTAATTGGGGATACAATTTCAAGATTGTCAGCAAGAGAGCTAGGAGTGAGATGGGGAGAAACTTTTTTGCTTAGAGAGTTGTTAGGATTTGGAGACTGGTGGAGGCTGATTTCATGGAGGTTTTGAAAGAGAGCTGGACATATAGTTGAAAGTGATGAATTTATAGGGTTGGAGAGTGGGACTAGCTGGGTAGCTCTTTCAGGAGCCAGTTTGGACACAAAAGGGCCCAATTCTATAATTCAATGTTATTTGCTCCCTTCATATTTTTCACTAGCTTTGTGCCATCCTTCTGTTGACTTTATTTACTGCTTCTGCTACTCTTGTCCTCCTCACATTCTTCCTCTCCACCTCCTTTATTTCCCTTTAGTTTCCTCCATCTGTTTCTCCTTTACCTGTTGCTCATGCATCCAATGTTCTCTTATTCTCCTCTCCATTTGTATTCCCTGTACATTCATGACTCCGTGGCCAAATTTTGTCTGAACTCCATCTACAAGTTCGCTGACAACACCACCGTGGTAGCCCAGATATCAAACAATGACGAGACAGAATACAGGAAAGAGAATGCTTGGTGATGTGGTGCAATGATAACAATCTCTCCCTCAATATCAGCAAAAGTAAAGAGCTGATCATCGACTTCAGGAAGCAAGGAGGAGGGTACACCACTATCTGTATCGATGGAGCTGAGGTGGAGATGGTCAAGAGCGTCAAGTTCTGAGGAGTGACGATCACCAACAATCTGTCCTGGACCATCAACATTGATGTGACGGTCAAAAAGGCACAACAAAGCCTCTTCTTCCTCAGGTGGCTATGAAAATTCAGTATGTCCATAAGGACCGTCATCAATTTTTACAGATGCACCTGGAAAGCATTCTATCTGGATGCATCACAGCTCGATACAGCAACTGATCTGCTCAGGACTGTAAGAAACTACAGCAAGCTGTGAACACGCCCAGACAATCATGCAATTGACTCCATTCACACTTCTCATTGTCACGGAAAGGCAACCAACGTCATCAAAGACCCATTGCATCTGGTTATAATCTCTTCCAACCTCTTCCATTGGGCAGAAAATACACACGTACCAAAAAGTTCAAGAACGTTTCTTTCCTGCTGTTATTAGACTTCTGAATGGACCTCTTGCATTTCAAATATAATGTTGACCTTGTTTTTTGTGAACCTTCTTTGTAGCCTTACCTTTTATTCCTTGCTCTGTTCAATCGGCCTGTAGTCTTTTTGTCTTTGTATGTTATGATCAGCTGTACTGCACGCAAAACAGAACTTTTCATTGTGTTTAGGTATATGTGACAATAATAAATCAAATCAATTCAAATCAAATCAAAACAAATCAAATCGAATCAAATCAAAAACAAATCAATCCCAAATTCTCCCCAGTCCTCCCATTTGTATTGAGAATGTTTTCAAAATTAAAGACCAATTAAAGCCAAGGCTGGCTCTGCTGAAATTAGGAAAGAGCATCAACAATACCAAGACAGGGAACTAGTGAAAAGTTATTAGTTTATACATGTGTTGTGGATGTCAAACATTGTCTACTTACCTTAAGTCCTCACACTATGCATTGTGTTGAGTTGTCCCTCAATCAGTAATTGTCAGCTTGGTTTAGTGCTGGTACTCTAATTTTGGAGTTGGAAGAATTGGCTTCAAGATGTCAACACACAATCCAGACTGATGCATCAGTCTAGTAGCAAGGGAATGCTACATTTTGGGAGGAGAAAAAGTTCTTGTTGCTGATTGTTATCAGCTAAACAATAGTACACATTTTGCCAATACAATATTTTGTCAGGCTCGACTGTTTAGCCAGATATTTCAAACCGCATACTGTTTGGGATATCCTTCAAATATTATTCAAATAGGAGGGACAGGTTGGAATGAGCAGCCAGTCTGAAGTGTGAAATGATCCTTGCAATGCCAACCATGATGAAATTTATTCTACTAACATGTAGAAGGTTGTGGGAAAATAGCAGGGAAATGTGATTAATTGGAAGTCACGCCAACAAGACAGTCCAGATGTGATGGGCCGAAGGGCTTATTTCTTTGCTGTATCATTCTGTATTCAAACGTAACAAACGACGTTTCAAAGGAAATAAATAGCAAAAATAAAAGGAAAAAAATTCTCCAAAGAACTTTGCTGCATCGGCTGAAAAATATTATTTTTTCTTGTTCACAGCTTGAGATTGCTTGTCTCCTTTCTGCCAATGTATTTTGACAAAATCCAAACTAATTAATTATTGGGTGAATCCTTCTCCTCCCTTCCTCTCGTTTGCAGCTATTTAATCATTACAACGTACAGTTGTCAAGGTCCGCGTTCAACCTCTAACATTTGTCCAAGTGGCGGACTTTGTGGCATGGGGAGGATGTCAACTCCATATTTCATAAATAATCACAAGCACATTCTCCCACTGTAAATGCTGTCGTGTAATACAGTTACAAAGGCGTTAAAGTCTGAATGCAAGAGATTGAGAGAAACAAAATACCAACGGAACATCTTTAAAGCCCGTGAGTTTTGCATTTTTTTCTGTCTGGGAGTGATTAATCTGTGGCTCCTTTGACTTCTCAGTGGGGTCTGTATGACTCAGCAAACTAGGAAATACCCATCTATGCAACTCCTCCATCGAGGAAGCCATAAATTATCTTTAAAAAACAAGACTAACTGCTCACAATGGGACATGGGTTCTTTTTTGCCTCTTAATGTCGTACAAGCAGGGTCCAAGGCTGATCCTTTTGGAGAAAATTGTAATAAGATGACATACATTGGCACATGTTATCGCTGCCCGCCCGTACGAGTTGTATCTGAGGACTAAAGCACTCCAATTAGAAATATGTTGGCGATGTTTAGCAATTAGGAGCAAAGCAAGTTACATATTCCAAGCAATAGCAGAAATAAATGAGACGCAGGCTGACTTTAAATATGCCTTGCGTTGTTTTTTTGCACTCTGGGGAGTTAGAGAGGGACCCGGAAGTTTTTTACATATCACATGGCTGGGAGATTTAATATAAACACAAAAATGGCGGCAGTCACATTGGGAGAGTGTGTTTGCTGCGTCATAAAATAATATGCATGTAAACAAAGAGAGGAGAGACAGGAGAAAGAGGAAAGCAAGAGAGACAGTGCGAGGGGGAGGAAAGCGAGCGATCGGGCCGCTAGCGTCAGCAGCAGCGACACTGTCTATCAGACTGGGACTGGGACTGGGACAGACTGAGAGCGGCTCTGCGCTGGGGGCTACAAGGGGTGGGGGTGCTCATTGTGTCTAGACTCTGTACTGGGCAAGGCTTCGCCCACTGTGTGTGCACTGATTCGGAAGAGAGTTTGACAGATTTGTGTTGAATATCTCTGCACGCATGTACAATGCAGTAAATCATACTCCACGCAAACTGCTTGTGTTAAAGAGTTATTGCTAAAATAACGAATAAGGGCAAATCTGGAAATCAGCGTCCAATGCCAATTTCTAGAAACTGGTGGAATCTTTCAGTGTCTCGGTGCCAGTTGGGTTTCACGTGTTTTTATTCAATTTGAATGTATTTTGCTAACATTCTCTGTTGCTTAGTTTTTTTTGTCACATGATGTAGGTTTGCACTAGGGACGGATTTTTAAAAAAAAAATGTTTCCAGATTTTGTGTTTTTTTTAATGTTTTGGAGATTTCTACAGATTCGAAAGATGGGAAACAGCGCCCAGATCCAACTTGTTTACAACGAGCCAGGGTCGTGCATGGAGAGAGAAGGTGGAGCATCGGATTTCTGATTCTGAATGATGCATTCCCTGTGGAAAAAAAAACAGCTCCTCCTCCCTCTAGAAAGGTAACGTGAAGCTAACTTACTGCTTAATCGAAGAAATTTTGAGATATCTGTTCACCAAATAAGTGAATTCGTTTCAAATCGTTTGGATTTTGTTTGTGGTTTCAGATTCTGATTATTGATAAACTGAACAGAGGGACCATGGCAGATGTAAAACATATGGGGCCAGACATGGAGTTGTTTACACTATCTCTACATTTAATCCTTTGAAAGTTGTTTGGAATTTTCTCGTAAGGTAAAGTGCCTTTCATATTATTTATGCACAAATACATTTGTTTTAATTTTTAAACGTTTGATTTTTAAACAACAGAAATTGATATCAAACTCTTTACATGATAAAGCATCCCAAGGCAGTTCACAGGAACATTATTAAGCAAAGTTTGATGACCGGCAACACAAGGAAATATTAGGACAAATCACCAAAAGCTTGACTGAACAGCTACATTTTAAGAAACGGCTTAAAATAGAAGAGGTGGAGAGGGTTGAGAGAGAATTCCAGAGTTTAGGCTCTTCGCAACTGAAGGAAGGCTGCCAGTACTGGAAGGATTACAATCAGAGATGATCAAGTAGTTGGAATTGGAGGAATACTGAGATCTCAGAAGGACATGAGTATAGGGATGGGAAGTTGGAGAACCGTACAGAATTCCTGAATCAAAGATGAGAACGTTAAACTTGAACTTGGCCATATTGGAATCCACTGAAGGTCAGTGAATATGGATGATGGGTAATTGGGACACTGTATGAGTTAAGACACAGATGAATTTGGGCATTTTTATAGAAATTTTGGTAATTGAATAGAAGCTCATTTCAGGGTTAAATATGACAGTGACATTATGTTTCGTCGGGTTCCGTCTCCAGGCAGTAATATTCAAAACAAGTATACCAAATCTTACAATAATTATTCATTCACACCTATTTATTGAATTGTAATTTAGAATTAATGTTTTGTATGGCAGTGAGATAAACATCCCAAGACACTTCAAAGAGACATAATGAGATAAAAAAAAATCGGCAGCAAAACAAAGGTGACATTTGGAGGAGGAACAAAAGCTTAATTGGAAAGGTAGTCTGAAGGGTTCACAGTGATAGTGAAAGGCCAGGCTGTGGATAGATTTAAACATATTAACATTTTTGTGTTCATGAGTTTCAGAACCAAACACCATCGCAGTTTATCATGACCAAGAATGAGTGCAAGTTTGTGGAGATGGGGAGCAGAGTTTTAAGTGGGCTGATGTTTACAAAGGATAGAGAATGAGTATGCTGAATGGGAGATCTGAAGAAATACTGGACTAATAACATTAACTGTTTCTCTTTTCATAAATGCTGCCAGACCTGCTGAGTTTCTCCAGTCTTCACCATGTTTTTTAGCGAATAAAATACCAGCAATTGAGAAAACTTGGTGTGGAACCAAGGCTCATAAGCTTAAAAAAAGATACATCATGAAGCCTGTGAACTACTGATTTCTTGGCTGTGTTTTTATTCATTCATGGGATGTGGGTTTTGATGATGGTAAGTCACCTTCTTGAACTGTTGCAGTCTGTGGGGTGGAAGAACACTCTCAGTGTGGTTAGGAAGTGCGTTCTGCAATGTCGACCTAGTAGTGAAGAGATGGTGGTTTAGTTCCATGTCCAGATGATATGTGTCTAGAAGATGAGTCTTCAGGTGGTGCTGTTGCTGGGCATCTACTGGTCTTGGCTTTCTAGGTGGTAGATTGGAAGGTGCTGCTGAAGGAGCCTGGATCAATTTATGCAGTGGCATCCTGTATATAGTACATACGGTTACCACTATGCGTCAGTGGTGAAGGGAGTAAATGTTGAAGGTGGTGGAGGGATGTTGATTAAACTACATCATGGATGATGTCGAGTTTTTTTTAAATGTAGTTAGGTAAGTGTGGAGTACACCATCATACACCTTGTAGATGGTGGACAGGCATTAAGGAAACAGGAGGTAAGTTAGTGGCTGCAGAATCCCAGCTTTTGACCTATCTTTGTAGCCACAATGTTTATATGTCTGGCCTAGTTCAGTTTCTTGTCAGTCGTAACCCCCAGAATGTTGATAATGGGGATTCAATAATGACAGGGCCATTGAATACCAAGAGGAAATGGTTAGAATCTGTCTTGTTGGAGATGGTCATTGTCTGCCATTTGTCTAGTGCAAATGTCCCTTGCCACTTCTCAGTCTGAGCTTGCATGTTATTCCAATCTTGATACATATACTACAACTCGATGAGGCCCACAAACATACAAAACTGCCATCAGTTTCACTCTGCACTTGACATACCTCCTACCTTCAATCTCCTTAAGGCTGCTCACCATTTAATTGTTTGGAGCTACAAGAGGTAAGATGAGCAATTGGGCTAAAGCGGCTATGATACATGTGCTTCACAAGGGAAGGTAAGTGAAATTTGGTGGATTGGGGGATTGTGGTGAGGAATGTCAGCATGAAATAGGAGTAGAAAGTAAATACTACTTAAACAGGGTTGAGGAAGGAGAAACAAGAAGGTAGTAAACTGCTAATTTGGTAGAAATGAAAAGCATAAGAAATCTCAAACCATCCTTGAAAAGAAAAGAAAATCCCTGTGTTTTTAGGAGTGGATAACTTTGTGAGTGTAATCTATAGCTGCATGCTAAGCATTCAAGAGGCCAGTGAAGGGAAAAGGTTTGAATACGTTTGCTGTAGATTTCAGGGAAGTTCAAGATTTGGGGTTATAAGGAGATTTTCACAAGATTGAAGTTTTTGGAAAAACTGGGTTTGATCAGACACTTTGTAATAAGTTATATTTCACAGAGACTCAAAGGGAAGAAGGACTTGTGGATTTGCTTGTTTGGAGATCAGAGGGAAAAGGAAAAAAAAAAAGTATGGATAAGTAGGGGAGTGAAATTTCTGGAGCGTTATGAGACATTGTTCGCAATGGACAAAATGTAATCATAGTAATATTTTGTTCTATCTAGGGCTACAAGATAGGTAATGGAGAGCCCTCCCAGATCTTCAAATAGTACTGAAGTCTTGGTACATTAAAAATACTTCTTCTCATCCTCATAAGGTTAAACCAATACTGTAAGTACTATCTCTGGTTTGTATTAATCATTGAAACAATGTTGAAATGTGCAAAGAGAAAAACAAAAACCATTCAACTTGAATGCTTTATTTTGTTTTAATGGTGAAGACTTATTTAATTGTTGGTTGAAACATATTTGCTGTATTGGGTTGTATTGACTTATCACAATTGAAATGGCACCAGAGCCAATGGACAGAAAAAGGGAGGAAATTAACTAGGAACTGTGCGGGTGATCATTGTTCAGTGTCACAGCTGGATATCTGGCCCAGTCAAGATGACTCTGTGGTTAGGTAGCTGGTTGGCACTTGCTGTTTAGGCTGTGGTTACTTGGTCAATGTGGTAGAGGACACCTAACACTAGTGGAACTGTGATCGTGAACGATGAGTCTGCATCTTCAATAGAGAAATTGAGGGGGTGGGAGAGCAAAAGTAGATGACTAATGATCCACCAAAAATGTTCTTATTTGCATATTAATTATACTGACTCGTAACTTCTTAATTTCCGCTGTGTTTTTGACATCGCCATCTGTTTGTTCTATATAAAGCATTGTAGGTATTTGCTTTTATGATTAAATATTGACTGTATCTATCTGCCATATTTGATTTTCTCTGAAGCTCAAGTATGAAAACTGCCACTTCTCTGGCTCAGTGGACTTAAATATGACATCCTGTTTGTCTGACAAAAGCAAAGCACTGAGGATAGTGGAAATTTGAAATAAAAGCAGCAAATGGTAGAAGGGCAGGTAGACAGAGAAACAGGGTTAGCATTTCATCTGTGTGCCTATCTGTAATGTTAATTTTATACCTCTCCCTGCAGATGCTGCTTGACCTGCTGAGTAATTGCAACATTTACTGTTTTATCAAGCCAGTCTAAAGCTAACTGCCATAATAGTTTGCAGTAACTCCTTTCCTAACAGCATTTTGGATGTACCTGTACGTTTGAACCACAGGATTTTAAGCAGGTGGCTCACTGCTACCTACTCTAGGGCAATTAGGGATGTGCAATAAATGTTGCCCCAGCCAGTGACACCAACATTCCATGAAAGAATTTTAAAAAGTGAGTATTTTGTGATTTCCTTGTCTGATGTATACACATTCTTTCTTAGAGGATGTATGTAATTGTTCTTCAACTACAGACTTACTCTCTTCTGATGAAGATTTCGTGTGTTTACTCAGATTTGGTACTGTTTACTGTCAAAGTACAAAAGGTCAAATTACACTTTCATATATTTGAATCTAAGTTTAGCATAATTTAAATCACTAATTTCAGATTTACCTTTGCTTGCATTTCATTCTTTTCAGCGTTGGAAGTTTCCTGCATTCTGGGACTGCATCCTTCACTTTGGTATAAAATAAAGGCATTAAAAATAAAAGCATGAATACTTGTATTCATGAATTTTAGTTTCCTTTCAATAGTAAGTAACCCTTAATGTTACAAATTTTAAATTTATGAATGAATTGGACAGGGTAGTATGGAGAGAATGTTTCTATTTGTTGGCGAATCTAAAACTAGGGCTGATAAGAATATATGATAGCTGCTTATAAATTCAACAGAAAAAGCAAAGACTTGTATTTGTAATGCACCTTGTATGAGCACAGTTTTCTCAATGCACCTAACAGCCAGTGAAGTGCTTTTGAAGTGTCACCACTGTTGTAATGTAGAAAGTGCGGCAGCTAATATATGCTCAAAAATGTGATAATGACAGATCATCTCTTACTCTAATGTTGATTTGAGCGATAAATACTGTCCAGGGTACTTTGGAGCTTTACCTTGCTGTTTCGTGAAATAGTGCCATGGGATCTTGCACATCAACCTGAGCAGGGAATTGAAGCCTCAGTTTTACACAGTGCTTGTTTGAACACCGAAAAAAAAAAATACATGACCCAGATGCCAGCAAGAACAAAGCAACAATAAAATAACATCTTAATGAACAGTATCTAATTATTAAAGTTTTTGCTTACTTTAGCTCAACGTAAAATCTGCTTTAACGCACTTTGTGTAAGTGCTATTATTTAATGGACTGTTTAGTTTCAGCCAAGCCCTCCATACTCTCCAGTGACAGAAGTCTCACTAACAGCCCTCTTTTACAAGCACCTCCCCACCTTTGCAGACATACTGTCATCAGTCACTGGTTCCTCCCCCGACACATACATATTCCATACCCTAGTACCCAACCCACCCTGACAAACATCCACTGCCCTCTTTTCCCAGCCCCCTCCTTGCACTTCTGAGCTTAGCAGCACTCTTTCCAACCCCACCCTCCCTCACTTGCAGTCACCCAACCCCTCTTGCCAACCCACCCCTCCCCTAGTTTCTGGTATCTGAAGCAGATTTTCTCCCCTGTTAAGGAGCCTGTAAAACTGGCAGACGACAGCAGAAACAGAGTCAAGCTATTG
Source organism: Rhincodon typus (assembly GCF_021869965.1). Lineage (NCBI taxonomy): Eukaryota > Metazoa > Chordata > Chondrichthyes > Orectolobiformes > Rhincodontidae > Rhincodon > Rhincodon typus. The sequence goes on along the minus strand of NC_063341.1, from coordinate 30,444,661 downwards.
GTTTGTCCTTGGGACCACCCAGTTGTTCCAGCAGTCAGTCAGTGATGAGTTGCTCATGCTAGCTTTTGCCTGCATCAAGTTGGCATGCAAACATCTTGGGCCCAATCAAACTTTCCATTGGAAGTGCTTTCAAATGTTGACATCTGTGGTCATGCTGTCATGGCCGAATGTTAAATGGTGGAAAGGAATGGGGAGCTTTGCATTGTTATGCCTGACTTTCTTTTTAATTCATTCTTTGGACATGGACATTGCTGGCTGGGCCAGTGTTTATTGCCTGTCCTTTTACCACAGTATTGGCAGAGGCTGAGGAGCAGGTTTCCTCACTGGGCTTTCCTTGACTGTTAATGTTAAGCAGACAACCAATAAAGGAACACTACTCGTATAGCCAACAAAATGGAGTGAAGCTGAGATCCACAATGTTGACCTTGGGCCCTATGATGTCTCACAGCATCAGGTCTCTCATTGCATCAAGTCAAATATGGGCAAGGAAATGTCCCACTGTCGTCTCCTGTTGATGAATCACTGTTCCTACAAGTTGAGTATCACTTAGAAGTACCACTGAAGATGACAAGGGTGTTCTTTTGAATGACAGCTTCAATACGTATCACCAAAAGTGGCTTAATATCACTAAGCTGGCAGAGTCCTGAAAAACAGAGTTGTCAGACTCTGTCTGCAGCATACAATGAGAGAATTAACACTGGGAGGAAAAGAAATACTTGCCCTCATGATCCCCAGTCTGTTGTAATAAGTTCACTTCTCATTCTTTTAAACTCCAGTGAGTATAGGCTGAAACTGCTCTGCCTCTCTCAAATTCCATCCGAACCTTAAGTCATCCTAGTAAACTGCCTCTGGACTGCCTCCAATGTCAGTACATGTTTCCTTGGATAAAGGGACCAAAACTGTTCACATATTCCATGTCTGGTCTAACTAGTGCGGTGTATAGTTTTAGCAAAACTTACCTGTCTTTATACTCCATTCCTTTCGAAATAAAGGCTAACATTCGATTTGCCTTCTCAATTACATGCTGTACTTATACACTGGCTTTCTGTAATTTATGCATGAGTACATCAAATATTTCTCCATTTAAATAATATTCAGTTCCTATATTCTTCCTGCCAAAGTGCATAACTTCGTGCTTTCACACTTTATATTCCATCAGTTAAGATTTTGTCTACTCACTTAATCTGTCTGTATCCCTCTAACAAGACTTATTTTCCCCCTGTGAAGGCTCTTTGTGTCATCCTCACCATTTGCCTTCTTACCTATTTTTGTGTCGGTTACCGATTTGGCTATAATACATTCACCTTCCTGGTCCAAGTTATTAATGTTAATGTTGTGAATAATTATGACTTTGGCACTGATTCCTGTGTCACTGCATTCAGATACTACACCCAACACCCAAGAATTCTAATTAATTTGGCAAGCATGATTTCCCCTTCATGGAGCTAGGTTGAATGTGCCTGATCCTGTATGTTTCCAAATGCTCGCAATTACATCCTTTTTAATGGATTTGTAACATATTCCCAACAGCAGGTGCTAAGCTAGCTGTCTTTTGTCTTTTGTCCCTCTCACTTTTTGAATAAGCATGTTCAATTGGCAGTTTTCCAATTCTCTGGGACTTCTTGGAACATTACTACCAGTGCATCCATTATCTCTGTCACAGCTCCCTTTAAAATCCTGGGATGCAAGGGACTTAGTGGCCTTTAGACCCAAAGGTTCCCTAGTATTTTTTTCTCTAGTGATTAGTTATGTTATTTACTTCCGTAATCACCACCCACCCTTTCACCCTTCAATTACTTAGTAATTTTGGAATTCTATTGGAGTCTTCTATGATGAAGATGCATAACATTTATTCAACTCATTTGCCATTTCTTGGTTCCCCATTATTATTTCTGCAGCCTCATTCTCTAAGGACATATGTTCACTTGAGCCCCTCTCTTGCTCTTTATATATTTAAAGAAGCCCTTAGTTTGCTTTATATTACTTGACAGTTCACCCTCAAAATTTATTTTCTCCCTGTTATGATTTCTTTGGTCATCTTTTGTTCGATTTTAAAACTTTCACAATCTTCTGGCTTACCACTAATCTTTTCCATATTGTATGTTTCTTCAATTTGATACTACCCTTAATTTCCATGGTTAACTATGGTTGGTTTGTCCCCTTCCTGGAATCCTCTTCCTCACTGGGATATATCATTGTAGTTAATCATGACCAATTTACTTAAAACGTTTGCCATTATTCACAACTATCTTTCTGCTAAGCCCCTAGCCCAGACCACATCACACTCATTCCTTTGTGATTACTCTTACTTAAGTTTAACACAGTTGCTTCTGACTCAAGTTTCTCCCTCTCCTACTGAATGCAAAATTTTGCCATCTTATGGTCAGTTTCTTAAAGAATTTTTTACTGAGATCATTTATTAAACCTGCCTCGTTGCACATTACCAAATCCAAAATAGCTTGATCTGTAGTTGGGTCCATAGCAGAAGGAAGATTGGACAGACTAGTGTTGTTTACCTTGGAGCACAGGCGATTAAGGTGGGATGTGAATGAGATGTGTAAAATTATAGTGGGGTAGGGGGAATGGTTTGCAGATATAATGTAGACAGGAAGAGTTTTCTTTCTACCCCCGCCTTGGTAGAGGGATCAATGACCAGGACTTACAGATTTAAGGTAAGGAGCAGGGAGGTTCCGATGGAATATGAGGAAATTCTTTATCACCCAGAGGGTGTTGGGAATCTGGAACTCACTGCTGTATAAGGCTGGTACAAACAGAAACCCTCATGACATTTAAGAAGAACTTAGATGTGCACTCGTGATGTACGGAATATGAGGCCATGAGCCTATTGGAAGTAAATGGGATTAGAATAGTTAGGTGGCAGTAGGAACTGCAGATGCTGGAGAATCTAAGATAACCAGGTGTAGAGCTGGATGAACACAGCAGGCCAAGCAGCATCAGAGGAGCAGGAGAGCTGACGTTTCGGGCCTAGACCCTTCTTCA
>NC_063341.1:30421654-30441261 GCF_021869965.1 Rhincodon typus | reverse complement strand
TCCTGCTCCTCTGATGCTGCTTGGCCTGCTGTGTTCATCCAGCTCTACACCTTGTTATCTTAGAATAGTTAGGTGCTTGTTTTTGTAACCAATGCTAACTCGATAGGCTGAAGGGCCTTTTTCTGTGTTGTAGACTTAAGACTACATTTTTCGAAGAACATCCTGAATAAATTCTGAAAATTCTTCTTCGTAGCTAATTCTATCAGTTTGATTTTCCCAATCTACATGAATTGATTAAAATCACTTGTAATGAATGTACTGCCTATGTTACATTCCCTTATTATCTCCAAATATATTCTCGGTCCTGCATTATAACTACTTAGGGAGCCCTGTAGACTAATCCCACCAATATCTTCTTCTCTATTATTTCTTAGGTTCACTCATATTGATTCTACATCTTCTAATCCAAGATTGTTTCTTGAGACCTCACTTATTCCATGTAGTGTTTACAGAGCTACCCCATCACTCTTTCCTACTCTGACTTATCAAGAAGCTACATACACCTGAATGCTTAGTTCCCAACTTTTATCTCCTTGTAGCCTTGTTTCTATGATGGCTATTAACCTCTATTTGTGCCACTAATTCATTTGTTCTAAGTACTAAATGCACTTAATTGCAGACCTATTAATATTTTGTCTTTATCATTTTTCTCCTCTGTTTGCCCTATTTGCTGCTTTTAATGTTAGTGTGCTCTGTCCCAACCTATCCCACACTGGGTCTCATTATCACATTAGTTGCCCTGCAATGCTGCCACATCCTTTTGCTTTGTGCCTATGCATCCCCTTACCAGAGGTCACCTCTGAGTTTGTTTTAGCTTAAAGCCCTCTCTACAGCCCTAGTTATTTGATTCGTCAGGTTGCTGGTGACAGCGTGGTTGAAGTGAAGCAGAGAGTGCTGGATATGTCAAAGGCTGTGATTGCTAACAAGATCCATGCTATAGCACTAAAATATTGTGCTGTAGAATTAGCTGTGCTCCTCTCAATCTAACTGCAACGTTGACATCCTCCTGACAACAAAGTGGAAAATTGCTCGGGTATTTCTTGCCATAAAAAGCAGGGCAAGCCCAATCTGGCCATGCCAATCCCCCAGTCATCACTTCTTGATGTCAGCAAGATATTGTCAAAAGTATATTGGGCAAGTTTAATTATCAATATTGTTGCGGCACTTCATCACTCAGTGCCAGACATTATTACAGTCTGAGTTAAAACACGGATGGAGGAACTGAATTCTAGAGCTGAGGTGAAAGTTTGACATAATGGCACCATTTGACCAACAGTGGTATCAAGGAGCCTGAATAAAATTAAACTTGTGGCAAAATTGAGGAAAAGTCTCCATTGGCTGGATTCACCTGCAGCCCAAAGGACGATGTTAATGGTCATTGTAGGTCAATAATCTCAACCCCAGGACATTACTATAAGAGTTCCTCAGGGAAGAGTTCAAGGCCCAATTCAATTCAGCTGCTTCATCAATGACCTTCCTTCCATTGTAAGGTCAGTATCGAATTATTACACCATGATTAGTTCCATTTGCAATTCCATAGGCAGTAAAACGTGTCTGCATTTTGTAAGACTGAGAAAACAGTTTGGCTTAAGCAGTATGTGCCATCTAGAAGATGCGCTGAAGGAACTCGTCAAGGCTTCTTTGATAGCACCTCCCAAACCCATGACCCCAACCACCTCTCTGAACAAAAGCAGCAGATGCATGGGAGCACCACAACCTGCAAGCTCCTCTCAAAATCCCACCCCATCCTGATTTTAGAATGATGTCACTGCTCCTTACTATCTCTGGACAAAGTTCCTGGTACTCCCAATCTGACAGTACTGTAAAGTTATGTACACAAATGGACTGCAGTGGTTTAAGAATGCAGTTCCCCACTACTTTCTAAAGGGAAGATAGGGATGATCAACAAGTGCAATTCCTGCCAGTGATGCCTTAATCCCATAAAAAGAAAGAACAAATATTCTTTTCTTTTTCAGTTATTCTTGGGAATAAAATTTGTAATCAAAATTGCACAGTCAATCTGCTTTTTGATCTTTGCGTCTGTGTTGCAACGCCCTTCTGCAAAAGCATGAGAAGCTTTGAGGTTCTTGCCCAATTTTACCTGAATGTGGGAATTGCTTCCACTTCTGTCTCATTTTTCCTACAATGGACTGAGATCAAGAATTGAAATGAGCGGAAAATCTATTGAATGTGAATACTGGTGCTCAGCATGCTCAAGTGCTGATTTTATTTTTCTTTAGAATTTCATTCCTTTTTCCTTCCCCTCCTCTACTCACCTAGTACAAAGACTTTGCCTCCTTTACTTTTGCTGTATTTCTGCAGGCACTTTGTGGCTAGCAATAACACGTTTGAGTGCTGTAACTTATTTGTAACCCGTCTCTGTGAGTTTTGACATGCTATTTAACTGTGGGAGGCATTGCAACTGAACACAATACTTATTGTCTTTGATTTTCTCTATCAGGCACATTACCAGAAGTCTTGCCTCAGGCATCATCAGCTTTCTGACACTTCACCCTCGTGGCTGCCCTTCATTTATGTATAAGAATACTGTATAGTTTGACTGCTGGGGGAGGAATCATAAACAAGTATAGTAAGAGTGCTGATTGATACTAATAAGGGGCAGAAGTCCAAGCTGATTTTAGTTCTCCCTCTCTCTCATTCTGGACCTGAGGCTGACGGTCACAAGTTTTAAGACCTTGCAGATAAAGTTACATAATACAGACAGAATGTCACTCTGAAAAATGGAAAACAAATCCAGCTGTCTAGCTAACATAATGCTGCAGAGTTTGCTTGATTTTTTTTTTGCAAAAGAGCCAAATTTACAGTTGGTTTTTACATTAATTGTATCAAGTCATAAGACTTGGATGGCAAATGCAGTTAACTCCTATTAGTGAAGAGCTTCGAAAGAATGGAGTTGCAGAAAATTCATCTTCCAGTGAATAGTATGTATTATTTTCATTTTATTTTGAATTAAGTTGTGTGGAAGCCTTGTGGGATTTTAAAAAATGAAGATCGTTGGTTTTTCAATCCTTGATCCCACTGAGGATGTTTTGTCATTCCTGACATTTAGAACTGTTGAAGTTCCTAAATTATAGACTAAATAATTTTAAACAGAAAGTTGTTGGAAATGTAAGCTACATCATAAACTATTCAAAGTTACTGGATATCAAAAAATGTTGGACTGCAATAGAATGCAAACATTTAAATTATCTAGTCTCCGCTAATGTTTATTTTTTGTAAGTATTTTTCCTTCCACTCTTAATAGTTCACATTTTCCACATTGGACTTCAACTGAAGGGGTGATCTTGTTTTGCAGTGGTAGCATCCTAACTCCAGAATCTCCAGATTTGAGACCCCCTCCAGAATTTGTTGGCATGGAAGGTATATTCAAAACATGACCAAACATGTTTATTATCAGCTTGTATATTCTACTGATGCCACTCACCATGTAGTGTGAGAGCAGGAGAGTTTCCTGGTCAGTCATCCTGTAGAAGGCACTAGCTAACTGCTGTAGTATTTTGTCCATAGACATGGACCAACCCAGTCAAGGTTTGTGGTCCAATCCGCAGAAACAAAGTCAGGGGAAAAGACTGACTGTCTTCACCTGCCACCAGTCTGCTCATCCTACTGGCCTGTCTGTGCCCTCAAGCAATTTTTCAATGTTTTCCGTTCTCCTTGATTTCTTGATATCAGAAAATGCTGTTATTGTTCCATCAATTGCAAACGATTTCACTTTATAAATTGACATTGAGTGCTCCCAAAGTGGACTTCTGTCAGGTCTCAATCATTATATTGTTCATACTGAAAACTTCCTTCTACTCTTGTCCTCTGACTTCTGATTTAACTACCTCTGTGTGTCTGACTATGTTACCCTTAAATTGATGTATCATTATCTTTGTCCTCAGGTTCTTTTGTGGTACTTTATGGAATGCAGTTCTTGGTAGTTCATACAAATCATACTTGCTATATTTGTTTTATGTATTAACATATTTCTCTATAGTTGATAAAGAACAATCCATCCTTTAGAAATTTGTGCTGACTGGTCCTCATTTAGCTCAAGTTTATCAAACTATTTTGTAATTTCATCCTTTTATAGACTCTGGTAGTTTCCCAACAGCTGAAATAAAACTGCTTCCTCTTTTGAAGAAGTGAATTTTATTTTCTGTCCTCAAGTATATAGCCCAATTTTTATGAAAATGAAATTTTAGAAAACAAAACTAAAGCCTCTGTTTCTCATCTTTAACTTCCTTGGACGTAGTCTGTAAAGTCCTGGTGCTACCCATCAATTTCATTAACATTTTTAATACAATCATTCTTTGAATAATAACCTCTTCCAGTTATTTTAACCTCTGTGATTCTGTAATCTCAATGTCTAACCCCTCTATGAAAATTGAGATAAAGTAAGTATTTACTCCTACTCCATGACATGCTTTCTTCATTTCTAATTAGTCCTAATGGTGATTTTCAACAAGTATTACTAGTTAGTATTTAGAGAATAAATTTTCTCATTTTCATCTTTCTGTTAATCTTCCTAAAAAAATTTTTTTTTAATGTTTACGGTGCTTTTTAAATCTTCTAATTCTTTTGAATGTGTATAACCTTTTCTATCTATTTACCCCGATTTTATCTTTATCATTCTTTCCTGGAAGCATTCATTCCTTTTTTACAACTTCATATTTCAGCTAGGTTACCTTGAAACCTCAATAATACAATCCCTTTTGTCTTTCTGGAATTTCCACCTTCTGTTTAAACATTTCTGTTTTCTGATTTTCAGTTTGTTTACGCTTTTTTCTTTATCTTATCACTTATTCTTTCCAGTCAAATATCGTTTGCCAATGTTTCCCTATTCCATTCTTGTAATGAACCTAACTTAATGGTACTGATACCCACATCTTTGCTTTCTCTATTACTTAATCCAAACAAACACTGTCGGTGCTAGTCAGAGCTTTCTGTTCTGTATAAATTGTCTGCCTTATTTCCTCCATAACAACAGCAATTATGCTTCAAAATTACTTGCCTCGCTGTGAAGTGCTTTTTAGACATGGTGAAAAGCATCATATAGATGCAGATTCTATCTTATTTTACAGTCTACAGTTATGATCTTGCTGTAATATTTGGCTAGTTTCCTTGCTATCTTCCTTCCCTATCCCACTGAAAGCTTTAAGTTATCTGCAGCTGTGTTTAATTGTTTGTCATGAAACAGTTGAAACCACGTCATCATTTTCTGTTATACCCGACTCTGGTTTCTCAGTTTGCTTCTGAAGCGTTTTGTATTGATATGCATCCATTCTGGTATGGATTGATATGATTCTGCAGTTTATGCCTGTTTATCTTTTCCATATGTTAATTTGTTTTTAACCCTTCCTTCTAAGTAATCTGCTTTACTCATTTTGTTTTAACATATTTCTATTTGTTTAAACCGATGCTAAAGCATCCGTTATCCAACCACTGAGTATATTGGTCTCCACTCTCTTCTTCATTAGGCTCACTTCCCATCCCAGATGTAATGAATCTGTCTGTCCTATACATTCGCTTCTCATTTTGGCTGTTCAGTCGCTTCACGCTAATGATAATTCTTAGCCACTTACTTTTTGAGATTCTGTTCTTAATCTGCTTCCTAATAATTTAAACAACTTGGCTGGACCTTAATCGTATTCTTTCCCATGTTGTTGGTTCTGACATAAACTTTGAGTCTACTGAAAACCCCTGTCTTGTAAACGATTCGTTCTGTCTCTTACCTTGGAATTTAGAATACAGAACATCGATCGTGTCTCGTGTTACAGAAGTAATCGCTTACTCTAGCTATCAAATATCCCACCAGCAGCCCTGCATGTAACTTTTGCCCATGATTAACCATTGCTACATGGCGCCATGACATTTCTGTGGTATACCTTTACTGAGTGCCACTTTTCCTCTTGCCTCATTGAGATCCATCCTCGAAACTCAGATTGCTGCAGATCTAACGGAACTTTCCTTCACTATCTCTACTTGAGTCTGCATCTCTGCCTACCTATCCGCAAAAATGGACCTGTATCTTTTTTGCTGTGCCTCGCTGTGTTGCCCCATCCATTACAGCATGTGCTGTTTCCGAAGTGCACAGTTTCTCAGGCTCTGTAATTTTGTACTTGAACAAGACCACCCAGATGCACTTGTGGATTTTCTGGATGCTCATAGCTTTTTTTTAAGTTTCCATATTGTGAAAGTTTTGCCTAACATGTGTTTTCACTGCAGTAATAAATGGGCTTAGACTTGAAAAACATGTACTGAAAGTAATTATAGTCAATTATATTTATATGCCCTACTCCAGTTCAGATCAAACTTATTTACTTATCTGCCTCTTATTTAATTATCTTTTGCTTGTACAATCTATTTAAATCCACTTAACACAGTATGCACACGGTTATGTCCCTGGTCTTGTAGTTTCAGGCCTACTTTGTATTTGTGTGGAATCCTTATTTGAAAAACTATTTCCCTTGTCTTCTTTCATAAAAACTCATTCTATAAGTCTGTCACAACTCCAGCTATTTAAATCATAAGAATGCATTTATATTTCTAGTGCTAACCTCTGTAAATTATCAGTTTTAATGTCCACTTTTGAAGCTATGTAACTTCACACTTTATAGTTGTTTGAAAGCAATCTGCCTAGACGTTTTATGACACATCCCTGGGACAGGTGGAATTTGGACCTGGACTACTACCATTGCACCTCAGGAGCCCGCCTCTAGAATTTATACAGTTTTTCACCTCAGTTTTCTTGGCTCCCATCTAGTACACGTTGAGCTGTTCTGCAAACAGGTGACTGCCAGTATCTTGCTGAAGTGGTCGTGGTGAGCCTGGTGTGACAGGTTGTACAGTAGCAGAGGCATTGTAGCTAATTCTAATTCTCCCCTCCGCTGACAACCACATATGCAGATTTCAGCAGCTACATGCTAATCCTGATTGTGGAGGAAACCAATTATGGGGACAGTGAAAGTCAGGTATAGAACCGCTAAATCTAGTATGACACAATACACAGCCAAAAGATGCATTTACTTGCTGGGGCATTGAGGAAAGTTTATATATTTCTAAATGAACATGAGAGGTTTGAAAAACAAAATGAAAATATTAACTCTTTCTCTCTGTCGGGTAGCGTTTGTTACACTCGGGGAAACAACAATTTTCTTTTTCGTTTTATATCTTCAGTGTTAAAAATTCTTCGACTGGGTGTCAAAGCTCTATCCAGTAATTCAGTAAAGATTGGTAACACTACTGTTTGAAGACTGAGTGTATCTATCAATAGACGGTAACATTGAAATCTAATGGCTGGATTTTTTCTGCTGAGGCAGCTATTCAGTGGTAAGTTTCCTGACCTAGCAGGCTTGCCTCTGTTTGAAAAGCTCTGTTACATACGATCAGCACTTTGGAGATCTGTAAACTGGAGAGAGTGCTGCCTGCTGACCCCAGCAGCAGATTGTGGACCAAGGGCTGAGTGAGGTGAGCTTGTTACAAGGCCTGCCCAACCTCTCATCAGTTGTAACAAAGGCTGTGATGTCCTCTAACCCTCTCTCACACACTCACTCACCCCACCCTTTCCCTATGCTATCTCCACATTTGTTTGCTCATGCATTCTACAGAGAACCAAAGAGCCCATATGATACAGTAGCACATGCTAAAATGCTGAGTAGACTCATTACCCATTCAGAAATCTACTTCATCAAAGAAGAAAGTGTGTTACCTTATAAAACTGTCAACCACAATGTCACTATAGTATGAGAAGCTTTACACACTTCACTCCTCTTAAAATTTTGCAAGTGAGCTTAACATCTAACTAGCACTGAAGAGATCAAGAATAACCTCATAAAAATGTCAAGCAAGCATTATGAACACTCCATTTTATCCAAATAGTACCCCGCCGGGCAAATGCCTTTGTGAGTTCCAAAGCTCAGACCAGTATAATGAACCTCTCTAAGAACGGTATTAGCAGAAACACAACCAGAAATCTGGTTCTCCACTTGAGCTCTGTATGAATGCTTACCACTCATTCGACTCTGTGAAAGTCCAGATCTGTCAATCATTCATCCCTGGGCAGTAACACAGAGACAACATCTTCAAAGGATAAAGAAAAACTGAAAATGTGTAGATGGCAACTACTGTAGCATTCACACCTGTGATTAAGATCATATTTTGCAGTTTTCAAAACAGCCAAGACATTGACCAATAAAGCAGCTAATGAACATGAAGTGCTATATGTAGGTCACAGTGCAGTGTTTATAAACTTCCCGACTCCACACCAACCAATTTGCATACCACAAGCTATTGTCAGATGTGGTATGTTTTGCCTTTATTGGTTGGTTTAGTAAAATATGGTAACTGACATAAAATGTACATGTTGCTGAAAATGAAACTGTTCAAAGCCGACAGGAAATATCTTTTGTGTTTGTGTAAAACATCATTTTAAAATTTAAACAGTTTTTACAATTTTTAACATAATCTTTAACTATCCCAGCTCTTGGGGAAAGCCGTAGACAAGGGGTGCAGAATTCATTTTATTTCATGTTCTGTATTTTTGGAGCAACTTTATATTTGGTCCACTGTGACCCTTTTCTTCCCTGACATTCTGCGTAAGTATAGGACAATATCCATGTTCTATAGTTGAGGTTACACATATACAGATGATGTCAGGAGTTGTTTCCAGAACTGTCCATAGCGTGTCATGATTTATTCCACATTACATGCTATTTATAGCACAGAAACAAGCTATTTGGCCTCTGTAACTGTGATGGTTAGATAATGTGATTAAGAAGTCATACTGGCCTTTATTAGCCGAGGCATAGAGTTTAAGAGCATGGAGATTATGCTGGAACTGTATAAAATATTGGTCAGGCCACAGCTGGGGTATTGTGTGCAGTTCTGAAAGTCTGCATTACAGGAGGGATATGATAGCAGTGGAGAGAATGCAAGGGAGATTTGCCAGGATATTGCTGACCTGGAGAGTTTTAGTTATGAAGAGAGATTGGCTAGAAGGCAAGAACAAAGGGCAATAAATATAAGAGAGTCAGTAATAAATCCAATAGGGAATTCAGGTACATAGAACATTGGGCAAGAACGGTACAGCACAGTACAGGCCCTTCGGCCCATGATGTTGTGCCGACCTATTATCCTACTAAGATCAAACTACGCTGCATACCCTACGTTTTACTATCCTCCATGTGCCTATCCAAGAGTCGCTTAAAAGTCTGTAAAGTATCTGACTCCACTACCACTGCCGGCAGCACATTCCACACGCCCACCACTCTCTGTGTAAAGAACCTACCTCTGACATCTCCCCTACACCTTCCTCCAATCACGTTAATATTATGCCCCCTCGAAATAGTTATTTCCGCCCTGGGAGAAAGTCTGTGACAATCCACTCTGTTTATGCCTCTCCTAGAGAGGGTAGTGGTTATAACATGCAACTAAAAGAAAGTAATTGATGTGATTAGCAGAGATGTGCTTAAGGCAAAGCTAGAGGAAAAGCTGGAGGGAAAAGGGACTAGAAGGATATTGATCGAGTTAGATGAAGAAAGATGAGAGGAGGCTCATGTGGAGCATAAAGGCTGGTATGTACCAAATATAGTCATAGAGGTCTACAGCACAGAAAAAGCCTTATGGCCCATTGAGTCTGTGGTGGTCAAAACAAACACCTAACTACTCTAATCCCATTTTCTAGCACTGGCCCATAGCCTCGTATGGCAAGGCAATACAAGTGTATAACTAAATCCTGTGATGGCTTAGTGCAGCATGTGGTGTTGACCGAATCCATGGAAACTAAAGTTCACTTGGTCCACATTCAGAAGTATATTCTCGCTGGATGGTTTTGGCCCCTCTAGGCTAAGAAGACAAAATAAATAGTTCTAATTCCTGATTATTATGCATAGACCCCATGTGCGAGACCGTATACATGAATGCTGGATGAGGGGAAGACATAGATTGGTTGGTCAAGTTGTCTAAGATGCTTGTAGCCAATATTTTTCCTATATCCTCCCAACTGACTGTCAGCACCTGAGGTGATGAGGGATTAAAAAGAGTTTATTTTCTTGGTGTTTGTAGATTTTGGGTCAGCAGGTTTTTTTTTTCTTGGAGCATCCATGTAGTGTGACACTGAACCTCTTGAATTAAACTGATGAGTATAATCTGTTTCCGACAGTAAGATCACTGTGTAAAATTAGAGCAGTTTGAGAAAACGTGTTGAAATCTAAATGTCTTCCAGTCTCCACTTTGAAGCATAGTTAGAGAAAATTACAGTATAAATCAGCTGTGAGACGCATGTGCCTAATGTACCTTTGTGTTTTCAGTTAGAAATGATGACAGCACCTGAGTGCTCCCGTGCATTGACAATCTGGCTGCCCTGGCTCAGTTATCACAGTGCTGATGCTGTTCATTCTCAAGGTACAGTACTGTGATAACTGAAGGATGGCAGCCACCTGGACATCAGGATCCCTTGTGAAAATACGAGAGATCTTCCACAGAGAGGACAAGTATTTCTCATTTGTGACATATAGCTTTAATGTTACAACCCATCCTGGAGCTTTCAGGTATGTTTCCTATTTTTCTATTCCATTTTCAAATTGAACAGAAAAAAAAGAGAAGTAAAGGTTGTCAGTTTGAAGAAGAGGTTTTGAGTTAACTATTTGGATTATTTTGCCATGACAACAGAACTGATGAGGTGCTCTGTGGTGATTAGCAAAATACTGGTCAAGCAAAATGGTTATAATAATCCAGAATCATGAATTCAAATTTCACAATGGCAACTGGACAATTTAAAGTCAGTCAAATAAATATGGAATAAAATGTCATTATCATTACTTGCAGCTACACTAAAGTTGAATTTGTATTAAAACCTTAACTGGTTTATGAACTTTAGCAACCAGTCTGTATGTGACTCCTGACTCTCAGCAATGATGGTAATTTTTAACTGTCCTCTGAATGCGCTCGCAAGCTGCTCTGGAGTATCACATCACTATGCAAACAATAGGAATAAAGCTGAGTGGCATCAAAAAATGACAAAGGCACATATAGCTCAGTCGACACTACAGAGTCCTCCTCACTGACGTTGGGAATTTGTGCCAAATGTGGGAGCTGTCCCACAGACTAATCAGGATTAGCCTGACACAGTCATGAATTCAGAAACATTTACCCAATGTCCCAAGTTCCTCTGACATCAGGAGCTGTCCCATAAGTAGGGCATACTCACCTGAAGTGTCTGCACAGTGGTACACAGTAGGAAATGACATGCTGAGCATCATCAATGTTGATTTGTCTAAATGTCCCTTTGTTATCAATGTTAAGTGGCCAGCCAAGGAAAGGACACTTGTTCACCAGTGGAATGCATCTGGGAGACCTCGGTGTTGATGCCAAGGTCCTCATGGCATAAGGTCAATGTTCTGATAATTATCAACCATTGTCCTCCTTAAGCTGTTGAATTGGTACTTCTCCAGGTTAAACAAGACCTTGAAAGAACTACTGAAGGCAGCAAGAGCATTTGATGTACTTTGGGTTCAATAGCCATCTCCAGAAGTGACTCACTGGCACCAATACTGACTAAGCCAACTGAGTCCTGAAAAACAGTTCCAAACTAGGCCAGAAGGAAGTGGTGAGAGTTTCAGTATCACGGGAGAACTTACTTGCCATCATCATTTTACTTTTGTAAGTACTTGTGTCTATGACATTGGTAGTAGTGACCACTACATTGTTCTTATGGAGATGAGGTGCCGTCTACACACTGACGACACCATCTATCATGAATGTGATTCAGTGGTATGAACCACTGCAAGCAGCCACAGCACTGCATTCTCCCATAATCTGTAGCTTCCTGGTCCAGTGTGTCCTTCACCAACTCTTGTTGTATGAGTAGTGTAGAATGTGAATGTGCTCAGAATAGCAACAGATATATCTAAAAATTAGCTGACAATCTGATAAAGCTAAACACACAGGAAGACATGTCTGCTAAACAGCACAAGTGATATGCCAGAAACCAAACTAAAGTAATCCCCCAAACAGTGGATTCGCTCACATGTAGCTGTGAATGGTGTTGAGCAATTAAGTAAATAACTAACAGAAGGGACAGGTTCTATCTTCGTTATGGTAGAACACAGTACATGGATGCGAAAGCCAAGTTTAAATCATCTGAAGCTAGATGTGCCAACTGAATAATCCATCTCAAACTCTTCCACTATAAAGAAGCTAGATTCAGCCTGTTTGATTCACTTTGTGTTATCAAGAAATGATTGAGCATGCTGGGCTGAAAGACTGTGGGCCCCACCAACATCTTGGCTTTGGAGCTAATGTCTTGTGCCCCAGCTCATATAGAAAAACAAGAGCAGCAGATGCATGGGAATATTACTACCTGAAAACTTTCTTCCGAGCCACATAGCATCCTGATTTGGAATTAAATCACCATTCCTTCACTGTTACTTGGTTAAAGTCCTTAAATGCTGTTTAGAATGACACTGGGTGTACATACACCACACACTGCAACGGCTCATACAAATGGCTCGCCACTATCTTCTCAAGGCCAATTGGGAATGGACAACATATGCCAACTTTGCCAGACTGCCCTCATCCCATGAAAGATATTTTTAAAAAATGTTCTTTGTGGTAATATGTCCAAAAACCAAGTAAAAGTGATAGCCAAGAAAACCATTTCATCCGAAGGGCAGAAATATAAAGTGGCAAGTTACGGGGGAAAAAATTGAATTTAAGAGTCTGTCTCAATTCAGGAAACAATTGAATGTGTTTTTCACTTTGGTCAAGTGAGGCTGAACTATAGGCAGACGTTCTGAAGCTAATTACTTTTTCCTATTTGTAAAAGTGCGTTTTAGGAAGTGTCAGTAGGTAATATCAGTGTGCCTTTTTCTGACTGTGAATCTTTTTTTGTTATTTAATGTTATCCCATTGTATACAAGACTTGAAAAGCAAAATAAAAAATTGTTCTTCATCTCTGACTGCAACTGTAAATTCTCCTTTTTCAAGACAGCTCTATGTTAATTTTTACTGGACAGGACTTTCTATATGTCAGATATTATTATCTGTAATTGCATTTATTGCCATCTATTTCAAAATTGTAAATATGTTGTAATTATACCCTCCCACCAATGGTGAGGCTGTAGTGCTTGAGTTTTCACATTCGGCTTCGCATGGATATGAAGTTTAATTTCTTTTAACAACAATAGGGTGAGTTTCAGTTCCTTTCTGAGCAATATGTTTGAAATCCTTGACACAGACTTTATTCATATTGTTGTGCTTATTTCAGGGTCCCACAATATGTGTGTTCTTGAAAATGACCATTCTGTGATTAAAACTATTAACTTATTTCAACATGAAGGTATAATTTCTGAAAATATGAATTTCTCCTAAATTGGTGCTCTTGAGTCTTACTCAAAAACCATTTGGGATCTGAAACAATTGTGGCAAGGGAGTCAAGAGTCATTCAGGAAATTGCATGTTCATTGGATATATTGCTGGTTGCTTTCTGATGAAATCAGAGGACTAAAGAGGAATGGACTGAACTATAAATCAGCAAAGATTGATCGAGGGTGCAGTGGAGGGAAATAGCAGCTTCTGAGGGCTTAGCTGTGTACGCTAGCAGCTCTGTAGACAAACCAAGTGATTACGGACCAATAAAGGCAATAGACTGTGGATGCTGGAAATCTGAAATAAACACAGAATGTTGGGAGAAACTCAGCAGGTCAGGCAGCATCTGTGCAGAGAGAAGCAGTTACTGTTTCGAGTCTGGAATTACTTTTTCAGAACTATTTTTCAGATCAATTCTGAAAAAGTCATATACGCTTCAAACGTTAACTGTTTCTCTCTCCGCAGATGCTGCCTGACCTGCTGATTAAACACCAAGGAAATTGAAGGTAGAAGTTCAGTGAATTATTGACCAATAGGCTTAATTTTGTACGTCTTATTCAAAGATGTAATTAAAAAATCTCAAAACTGAATGTAACAGGGCACAGTACTGATTTTAAGAAAGGTATGGTTATAAACTTTGCACAAAGTCCAAATGCTCCTTGTAAATAAGTGTCTAAATGAAGTAGTGGGGTCTTGAGTTACAGATGCACAAATGACTAAAAGTAGGAATGCTAGTTAATAAGGCCATTTCAAAAAGGCGAATAAAGCACTGGATTTATATTCAGATGGACAGTTAAAAACAGAAGCTGTGTTAAACTTGTATGGACCCATGGCCAGACTTCACTTGTAGCACTGCAATAAATCTAAATACAGATCCAATGAAGAAGGTGTCAAGAAAAGGTATCAAGACCAGAACAAAGAAATTGTCAGGGAAGTTCAAAATTGGCTGAGGCTCTTTTCTTTAGAAAGGAGGAGATTGTGGGGTGACCTGGTGGAGATCTGTAAGTGTATGAAAGTGTTGTGGGTAAATTGCCACAAGTTACCTTTAATTCAGCTACTTGTTAAGAAATCTCTCAGACAACCAAATACTGAAACAATTATTTAAATTTTATTGCTTGTAGCAACCAAAATAAAATCTCCCAAGTAAGCAAGTTAAGCTGGCTATTACTCGATTAATGGTAAAATTTAGCTACGATTCCAACCGACAGTATCTGTCTCTGGACGACCTGGGTTTGAACCTTGTGCAGTGTTGTTCTCCAGAGTTCTGCTCCTAAGAAATCCTGGAACCTTACACAGTTTTCCATCCTTCAAGTTTGTGGTGTGATATTGTTGATGATTCTTTAGATTCTGTCATCCTCAATATTGCAAGTCTGCAGCTTACCTTCTTATCAGAAGTAGCATCTTTGTTCCTTGTTACATTTGGCATTGGCTGTCTAGCGATAATGCAGCTTTCCTGTGATTAATGCCTTACGTTATTCTGCAGGGCAACCATTTATGAAGCAGTTGTTAAAACAGTTTTGTTTGTGTAGCTTCGACTCCTTATTCTCCCAGACATGGCTAATTGCTTTCAATTCCTGGATAACGGTTTGTCCTTGTCCCTTAAATGTTTATTCTAGACAGAATAATTGCTGCTACTTTCTACCAATGAACAGTTGTTCCAGTTCTGAAGTTTACACTGCCACAAATGGGTGTGATAGGACAAATCTATGAAAGGAGTTTCCATTTGGAGGGAAGACGAGAACTGTACAGTATAAATCTATGATGACAATTTGTCCAACATGAAGTCAGGACCAACTTATTTACTGAGAGTGGTTAGAATGTGAAATATTCTACCACAACAAATGGTTGAGGTGACTGTTATGGATGCATTTGATGGAAAGCTTGATAAATATTTGAGAGAAAGGAATAGGATATATTGATGGGTCGTATGAAGGAGGCTTGAGTGGATCATAAGCAGTGACATGGACCAATTGGGCCAAATCTATTTGTGCTCTGCTTTTTAATGCTGTGCAATGTGCAGAGTGAAGTTATACAGTCGTACACCAAAGTAAATCAAGCATATTTGTGCACATCAGGAAGCTGGCTCAAGAAACAGATGTGGGGATGTGTGGAGCACACAAGATCAGCAGCAGCAGTAGTTTTAAGGTGCTGGGCCAGTACATTCTGGCAGAGGAGATCTGAAGGATGGATGGGATAAAGTAAACTCGGCAATCGTGGGAAACATGAAGATAAGAACAAAGAAGAGATGGTTCAGCAGCATGGGAATAGAACCTAGAGCTGTGTAAGATTGGTCAGGAAAGGATCAGCACTATGTCAGAAGCAGACTGTTACTGCAATAAAGACAGAACAGAACAGAATACAGTCGTGGGAGAAAACAAGCAAATGTAGGTTGACGTCTTGGTTGTAACTTGGATTAGAAAGTTGTCAGAATGGTTGGCATTTATTCCAAGAGGTGTCGCAGCACTTGTTATCACTGAAGTGTTCTTTGGAACAATATCTTCTTTAGTGACACAGTTGTGCCCCCTCTTCATTTTCCAAAGAAAAGGAACATTGCTTCAAACCAGTACTCACTTAACCACAGGACAACACATCAATCCTCTTCACTTTTTTACATGACAATGCCCAGCATTACCTATGTGATGATTTAACCACCATATGCGTATGCTTGCCTGTTTTATTGTTTTTTTTTGAAAAGTGACTTTCAAATTGCATAGAATTAACTGACCTTGCCTTAATACATGTATGTGTGCTTTTTTTAAATTCCATCCTGTGTAGCATCAGAATGCCACCTGAGGAATGGGATTTGGTCAGTTGCCTGTGCTCAAAGAAACGTTTCAAGAAAGTTCAGGGTCTATCTCTGGTGGTTCTTCCACGACAGCCTGGTCTTGTCCTTCACATTTCACAAGCCTGCAGCTTTAAGGGAAGAATTGTATGCCTAAAGATGTTACAGTCTAAAGAGAAATATATGTACACATACGTGGATGCACACAGAGAGGAGTACGATGACACCATAGTAGTGTTAGAGGAAACTCTAATTGTTAGCTTTGTTTCTCCCCATGCATTAAGTTAACATAACCATCACAGATACAATCTTCCAGCAAGTAGATAAACAACATGGTTGTGTTCCAGAACCAAACACTGGTACGTGGTGGGTGATGTATTTGTACGAAAGGCACCTCAAGGTCATGTGTTCTGTTCACTGTCTTGGAGGTACAGAATGCTGATCTGACCGTTGGCACGTCAGGAGTATTGTTTCTTTGAAAATAAATCGAAGGTGCTTTGGCAGAGAGTCAAGCCACAATGAAAGCTTGATGTAAATGTCTCTTGGCCAGGTCTCAAAGCAAGATCTAACATGAGCTAGCCACAGGAGTTTATGATAGCCAAGAAGACAATATTGTCTTTGAATTTTCTTGGAAAATGTTAGAAGATGTTTTCTACAGCCTGGCACCCTAGTTCTTACAAGTTATTAAATGGAAGCACCAAGACTGGTTCAATAAGAACCAAGAGAGAGGAAAGCCTATAAACAAAATGTACATAGCTCACAGATTATGCATTTCTAACGAGAAATCACCAATAGGAAATGTCAGAGTCCATCCTGCAAAACATGCTGCAGACCCAAACTCAGGAGAAGAATCAATGGGGGCAAAGCAAGGCCATTGAACTTCAAGTAGCTGCTGATAAAAGTGACCTAAGGATTCGACATGCAGGTCTGCAATTAATTGATAGCCACAAAACCAACAATGTGACATCCGTGCTGTCAGCAGATGGCACTCCCTTATGAACAAATAGAATTCTCTTTCATCATAGAGTCGCATCAGGCTGACTACTTCAGCAATCCACCAACATCCACATGGGGGATTCCCTCATACCAAAGATAGCATTATACAGCCAACTGGAACCCACACCACAGGACACACAAAACTTAGATATAGAGACAATTTGAAAACCAAGCTCAGAGTTTGCAAGCTGGATCCGAGCACATAGGAGGAGGAGAGAAAATCGACCTTGGATAGCCCCAAATGGAGAGGTTCCTGTTATCAAAAGATACCTATGTATGAGGAAAACCACATCAAATGCCTTCAGGATGTGCTACCATAGCCTCCATCCATTCCCTCCAACATTGACTTCACACATAGCATTTGCAGACACTTGCTTTCGTGTCGCACATGAGTCAACACCAATGTAAACTGCAAACTAATATTTTTCTTACTTGTTGAGCAATTAACTGTCGTAGTGACAGGAAAATCTATCTCATGTATACAAACACGTTCAACAGCTGATGGTTTATTTTGATTTCACCTGATCTTGAATCTGTGGCCTTCTTTAATAGCTGCATGATTGGTTTAATGGGGGATTTTGGATCCTGAAAGCCCTGAGCCACAACTTGCACCGATCTGGAAGCAGCTTTTACTTTCACGTGCTATAACATTGGTCTCTGCCTGTTTCTTTGCTCAGGAGTTGTAATTGATGAAGCTGTCACTTGCACCTTTAGATTTGTAAGAAAGTCAATTTCTCAGTTTTGTTCCTGTGAAGGATGGTTGTGTACGTGAGAATCCTATCTTCCTGTTATCACAGAGCTTCAGAGTTGCATGTAGTATCAAGTTCCTTAAACATCCTCTCTTTTAGGCCAGTAAGCATGAGCCAGATTACTGTGAAAACATTGGTATCTAACTTCCCAGATTCCACAGAGAAGTGGGGAACATCATCCTTACTTAGTCCTCTACTGTTAGGATCTCCTTGTGCTGTGTGAATCACTTGATGCTACATGTTCATGGCCACTACAAAATTCCCCTCTCTACTTCTGGGGATGTCTCTGAACTGGGGCCTGAGAGAGGAAACACCATTAATGTAGTAAGTTGGAAGGGGCTGGTGCAGAGGAAGTCAAATCAGCTGTGACTGATGGGTGACCCACTGTTAACCCTCACCTCTTACTTTGTCATCACAGTAGATGACGAAGGGCAAAAGATTCCCCAGCTCAGCTCTTTCATTGTCATTCTTCTGTCTTGTGTGATGAACCCACACGAAAAAATGATAGCAGATATGAATATATGGAATATTTACCCCTCCTGACCAACTAAGAAACAGAAAGAAAAGGATAATAATGCCTGTGTGATAATTTAGGGAGACCAAAATAATAACATTGGGCCTCATTTAAAATGTGACACCTAAGCAAATCACTTGAGCTGTGTGGTCTGTCATCTGGTAGGATAAGAGGTTTAAAATCGAGGAAGCTCCAACTGCTTTTTGTCAGCATTGTGTGCTAATCTGCAAGAAAGTAAGGCTAGTGATTGAGTGTGCCAAGTGACTGCTAATAAAAATGCCCATTATGTAATTTGTAAGAGATTGCAAATAAGAAGCAGAGGGATCTGAATGTCTCAGTGCATGAATCACAAAATACTGCAGGTACGGCAAGTAATAAGGAAAGTGAATGGAACGTTATTGTGAGGGAATTGGAGTACAAAAGTTGGGAGGTTATGCTTCAGTTATACACAACACTGGTAAAACCAGATCTGGAGTACAGTTGACCACCTTATTTGCTAGATGATATAAATATGTTATAAGCAATTCAGAAACAAAAAGACCTGGAATGGGTGGGATGAGAAAAGGTTGGACAGATTGTGCTAGAGTTTAGAAGACTAAGAAATGACTTGATAGAGATGTAGAAGATCATGAGAGCTCTTGAATTGGATACATGCGGAGAAGAGGTTTCCTCTTCCACCAGAATCCAGATTCAGGGATCACTGTTTGAAAATGAGCAAATGCCCATTTAAAGCACATAAAGTCAAATTTTGCAACTTTTTCAGGAATAGAGCCTTTTTAAGGCAGAGATGGATAGATTCTTAATAAGCAAATGGTCGAAAAGTTATTGTATAGATAGAGATGTGGATTGTGATTATTATGCCATTGACCATGACCTTAAATGGTGCAGTCTGAGGGGCTGAATGGCCAATCCTCCTTGTTCATGTGTTTGTATGTCGGGTGTACCAAGCTGCTGAATGGAGGAAGTGGTTTTAGTGTTGTGTGCTTAGTAATTTCTGTGAGTGATAGTG
Organism: Rhincodon typus; assembly: GCF_021869965.1. Lineage (NCBI taxonomy): Eukaryota > Metazoa > Chordata > Chondrichthyes > Orectolobiformes > Rhincodontidae > Rhincodon > Rhincodon typus. The sequence continues at coordinate 30,421,840 of NC_063341.1, read as the reverse complement.
GTTAGTGATAATGCAAGAGCTGCCCTTGCAGTGTGAAGGTTTCATTATGGAACTATTGCTATAAAAAAGGATGGTGCCAGGTCCCAGAGTAAGAAGACAGAAATGGAGTGGACAGGGATAGTAGGAACTGCAGATGCTGGAGAATCCGAGACAACAAGGTGCAGGGCTGGATGAACACAGCAGGCC